>NC_052517.1:22550846-22586704 GCF_014356525.2 Nilaparvata lugens | reverse complement strand
CAATCCCGGGATTGGCAAATCAGTTTCATGCATTTTAACCAATTGTTTCTCCTCATTACATGTTCACTAAACAGTCTGAGGAGATGAAAAAATGGCTCATTATAGAGGAGAGGATATTACTGAAATGGTAAAAATACTTAGGATAATATTAAAATTCACAAACATGCTATTCTTATAAATGTTTCAAGATTAGAAGTAATTTTTTTAAAAGCTGAACCACTACTAATGGAATTTCGTAGAGGCAACTAGAAATTTACTTCAACTAGATATTCTACTATGATAGAGAAAGAGAAGAGAATAGTTTATTGGACAGAGAGTGAATAGATGGTTGCTTGTTTATTTCTGATTTCTGAAGGCTTTTCAAAGTTCTGAGTGCATTTCAAGGAAATGACATCAGCACTATTGCAAATATCGCGCAGTCTAGGCTGGTAATTCAAATCAAATTAAACTGTTTATTCCTCAAAAACAAAAAGACAATACATGTTATAGCAGCAATAAAACTCAAAATATTCACAGTATTATAACATGACTATGAGCCTAGTAGCCTATGTTGATATTATAATGTATATAAGATAAAATTTCTAAAAATACATGACCATGATTAACAAAACTGTGACTGTTAAATTAATTTTCACCACACTGCACAGAAAGCAGCTGTTTTCCAGTCCCTACGTAGATCTAAAAGACATTGTTTGCAGACGACTCTTGTCTGACGTCAGAACAGGTTTCTTTCCGGCCTAGGCCGGGAAGAGTACCATTTCCAGCCGCTAACATGGAACTAAGAAAGGTGATCAAAAAACAGCTGATCAAAAAACTTTTCATCATTTGTGTTCATTATTCAATAATTAAAACTTTAATAATAATATCATCTTATTGTCATTTGAAAGAATGAAAAAGTATAAACTGAACCTTCCACATAATTGAACATAATCTTTTAGGTTATTTAGACAGATCAGTATAAAAAATGAAAATACTTGGACAATTTCCTGATATTCAGATCACCTCAGATTTGCTGGAGCTATCTCCTTCCACTTCTGCTTTTGGAAGTGCTTAGTAAACAATTATAATCATATTATATATATATATATATATATATATATATATATATATATATATATATATTGTTTATTTTTGTGTGTGGCGAAAAATAACGTTCGCACCACGGGCAAAAATGTTTTTTCGCCCCACTTGGATGTAATGAGCTGGTTTTCGTGCGTCATATGGAGGCCGAAAATGACTGTTTTCTGACCAGGCCGGTAAAAGTTTTACGGCCCTAGGGCTGTAAAATAACCTTGAAGTCAGCTGATTCTGATTTGATGTGAACGTGTTTACAAAATGGTTTATGAAACGGAATCAGTTTATGCTTCTAGAGTTGAATAAGTATTCTGCAATAAGATAATATCATTTTATTGGATGAATAGATTTATATTATAAATTATTCAAATTCGATTTTCAGAGTAGGATAGAACTTCTAACCTAAACTTCCGAAGTCAACGACAACAAGCATTGTTGACGTTGACATTCAGATGGCCAAATTTCAGTGCTAAAACAGCTGATCAAAAATGTTTCATTATTTGTGTTTATTATTCAAGAATCAAAACATTTATAATAAAATCATCGTATTGTCAATTGGAAGAATAAAAAGTATAAACTCAACCTTACATAATTGAACATAATCTTTTAGGTTATTTAGACAAATCAGATTAAAAAATGAAAATACTTCGACAATTTCCTGATATTCAGATTACCTCAGATTTGCTAGAGCTATGACCTTCCTTTGCTTTCGGAAGTGCCTAATAAACAATAAATTATTCTCATATTTATATTGTTTATTTTTCTGTGTGGCGAAAAATAACGTTCTCACCATGGGCAAAAATGTGTTTCTGGCTCTCAATCTTTTCTAGTCCTCGGCCTACGGCCTCGGACTTGAAAACCTATTTCGAGCCAGAAAAGTCTCATTTTCGGCCCTAGGTGCGAAATATACTATTCCGGCTCTCAATCTTTTTCAGTCCTCGGCCTATGGCCTCGGAATTGAAAACCGATTTCGAGCCGGAAAAGTCTCTTTTTTCGGCCCTAGGTGCGAAATATACTAAAACATTGATAACTATTATTGCTGAGAACACAAATAACTTTTGAAACCAAACAATTGTAGTGCTGTGTGAACAGAAACAAACGTAGAGGCATAACAACTGATCAACAACCATTCTGCAAATGATGCAAACTGATAATGCGAATTCTATATAGCCAGTACAGAGTACAGTACTATCATGTATATGCAACTGTAGGCTGTGCCTGTAGAATAAATAAGTCAAAAAATAAATTAGTTATGCAAAACTCATATTCATCACCATAAATGAATTCTATATTGATTTGTTTTTGGAAAAATATGATTCACAATTTCAGGTTTTGTAATCCCGAAAATCCCGGGATTGACGCTGAAAAATCCCGGGATTTTTAGGTATTAAAAATGGACCGAGATCCCGGGATTGACATCTCTATAAGACAGGCTTAGCTGAGGTATTAAAATGTGATTTATTAAGCTGCGTACAGATATACGCGCCTCCAACCCACACCGCGCACGCTCCGCCCTCGTTCCGCCATCACACCGCAATCGCTCCGCAATCGCTCCGCCCCCACTCTTCACTCGCACCGATCATGAACGTTACGGGAGATGTTAGCTGTTCTCGCGTTCCACTCTTGCTCCCCGGTCGATCATCAATCGCTCTGCTGGAGTGACGTTCGGTTGCGGAGCAGAGCGAAAGTCTGTACGCACCTTTACATACTATATTTAAAATTAAATCAGTCTCCATTGCAATTTTTATGTTACCTCTTGAGGGGTCTTCCTTTGCTCATTAGT
This sequence comes from Nilaparvata lugens, assembly GCF_014356525.2. NCBI lineage: Eukaryota > Metazoa > Arthropoda > Insecta > Hemiptera > Delphacidae > Nilaparvata > Nilaparvata lugens. Next base: position 22,583,847 of record NC_052517.1, on the reverse strand, counting down.
TGTAGTTCTTCCTCCTCCTCCTCCTCCGCTACTTCCTCTCTCACTTTCCTCATCAGTTCCACTCCCTCCTCCACCACCTCCTACTCCTCCTCCTCTCTTGAGAGCAGTGACCCTCTCTTGGCCTGGTCTCTCTGGGATGGTAGCAGCCGCCGAGTCCCGGGGTTCACCGGGGGCATTTTTCATCAGACGTTTGATTTTGGTGATCTCGTCCTCTTCACTGACCTGGCGTTGGGCTCCTAGAAAAAAGAGAGGGGAATAGAGATTATAACCTTAATATTTATAAATATAAAGAAAATAAAAATCTCAGTACCCTTTTTTTGAAATATTTTATCACAACATGTTTCGGACATTGATGCCATTTTCAAGTGATATGAATTAAATAAATAAATACTACTGGAAGATTCTTATTTTGATCATATGTTAGTGTATTCATATGCTTTTATGAACTAGGACTGTAAATTTGGGTTTAAATTCGCATGATTCTATCAAAAATGGGGTATTGGTGTCTAATTGAATCAAGTTTATTATTTTATCTCTGTTTAATTTTGCTGCTTTATAAATATGAAATTCTTCTTTGACATTCAGTTTTTGACTTTTATTACCATAATTAAGTATTTTCATATTGGAATTTATATCTGTAAAATTATGGCCTGAATCTATTAAGTGTTCAGCAAATGCCGACTTTTGTGTATAATTTTTAGATTTTAGTGCTTGGATATGTTCTCAAAACCCGATATGGAAATTTCTACCCGTTTGTCCGATATATAATTAATAATACCTTAATATTTAATCTATAATTCAATGAAGGAAAGAGCTGGCTTATACAAGTAGGGGATAGGAAATTCACGAATGACGCATCATCACGTCTCAACTACTCAACTGATCAACTTGAAGCTTTGCATATAGATTCTCAATTTATCAAGGATTGTTATAGGCCTATTTTGAATTTTACAAGATTTCAGTAGGATTTCAGTTTGTCAATTTTTCAATTGTGCCCTGGCAGATCACAGTTTACCTGCGAATAGAATATTTATAACCCAGCAAGTTTTTATCTTCGAGAAAACAAATAACAGTTTTCAAGAGTAAATTATGATTCAACTGAATCAACTAGAACAGGTGACATCAGATACTTCTGGATGAGATAACTGCTTGAGGTCTACTGTTCACAGAACTACTAGTAATTATTGTTTATTAGCAAGCTTTTGAATTACAGAGGTTGAAGGTAGTAGCTGAATGAAATAATAAGGGATATTGGAGTAATAAAGGATAGCGTTATCTGCTTTGTGGAATGATAGACAAGGATAGCAACACCAATGTTAAACAAATACTGCCATTATAACGTGGACCTCACTATAGAACAGGAACAACCACAACATGATACAGTATCAACACAATATGACACAGTATCATCTCCACTTGATACACAACACTATGATTCGATAAATTCGCTAACTGCTTTGTCGAATGATAGACAAGGATAGCAACACCAATTCTAAACAAACACTGCCATTATAACGTGGACCTCACTGTAGCAAGCTATTTAATTGCCCGAGCGAAGTGAGGTCTAAGATTCAAGTCGACAGTTTGACATTTCTCTTAATATGTTTATATGTTGCGCATTAACGGCAAAACGCGGTAATAGATTTCCATAAAATTTGACAGGTATGTTCCTTTTTAATTGCGCGTCGACGTATATACAAGGTTATTGGAAATTTTGCATTTCAAGGATAATATAAAAGGAAAAAGGAGCCTCCTTCATACGCCAATATTAGAGTAAAATTCAGACTATAGAATTATTCATCATAAATCAGCTGACAAGTGATTACACAGATGTGTGGAGAAGCAAGTCTATTGCTGTATTTCCATAAGGTCTATAGTTTCAGTCAGGTACTTGTGGATGAGAATACTGCGTGAAGTCTACTGTTCACAGAACTACTAGTGCAAAAGGAAAAAGGAGCCTCCTTCATACGCCAATATTAGAGTAAAAATCAGACTATAGAACTATTCATCATAAATCAGCTGACAAGTGATTACACAGATGTGTGGAGAAACCAGTCTATTGCTGTATTTCCATAAGGTCTATAGTTTCAATCAGGTACTTGTGGATGAGAATACTGCGTGAGGTCTACTGTTCACAGAACTACTAGTATTATTGAGTTTAGAATATTATCATATTGGAAGCAATTGGAATTAGTAGAGAGAACAAGGTCATAGGAGAGTATTCAACAATTCTACAATCGATAGAAACCTGTGAGAGTCAGTTGAAACTGTGAACATTGGTGGAATGTGCAGCAGTGGTGTTATATTATATATATATATATATATATATATATATATATATATATATATATATATATATGGAATGCTGTCGGCTTAGAGTGAGTGGCACTGTAGCCATTAAATTATTAATGGACTGGTCAACTGGTCACTACGTATTAGCCATTGCAGATTGTAAGCTGTAAGCAACAATGGTGTAATAGTCTATCTATGAGCCTATTGCCTCCCTCTCTTTCTGCTCATATCCTTCTCCTCTTCCTATTCCTCCTCCTTCTTCTCTTCTTCTTTCAACTTGTTCTTCTTCTTCCCCTTCCTCTTTCTAGTCCTCCTCCTTCTCCACGTGCTCCTCCTCCTCCTCCTCTACCTCCTTGGTAGAGAGTTAGTGAGGAGGGTATTTTTAATATTGTTTCCGAAGAATGGACATTGATATGTCCAAAGCTCCGCCAATTTATGTAGATGCATTACAATATTATCTATAGTTATTACAAATTGCTTTATTCATATCATATACAGTTCAATAATTATTTTCTTAGTCTATATTATGTAAATTCATCTATAATGTTGCTGTATTGTAAGCTATTGTATATAAGTGTATAATGCAGTATATATTGTAATCTACATAAATAAAGTACTCAATCAATCAATCAAAACCCTCATTCACTACCTCGTTTTCTTGTTATTGAATCACTTCTACTGTGTATCATTCCCATGATACTGTATCCCATTCAAATGATACTGTTTAAATAACTTCTTCTGTGTATCATTCCCATGATACTGTATCCCATTCAAATGATACTGTTTAAATAACTTCTTCTGTGTATCATTCCCATGATACTGTATCCCATTCAAATGATACTGTTTACTTCTGTGTATTATTCCCATGATACTGTATCCCATTCAAATGATACTGTTTAAATAACTTCTTCTGTGTATCATTCCCATGATACTGTATCCCATTCAAATGATACTGTTTAAATAACTTCTTCTGTGTATCATTCCCATGATACTGTATCCCATTCAAATGATACTGTTTAAATAACTTCTTCTGTGTATCATTCCCATGATACTGTATCCCATTCAAATGATACTGTTTACTTCTGTGTATCATTCCCATGATACTGTATCCCATTCAAATGATACTGTTTAAATAACTTCTTCTGTGTATCATTCCCATGATACTGTATCCCATTCAAATGATACTGTTTACTTCTGTGTATCATTCCCATGATACTGTATCCCATTCAAATGATACAGTTCAAATCATAAACTTGATTATTGTAATCTACATAAATAAAGTACTCAATCAATCAATTCTCATCCTTCTCCTCCTTCTCCTCCACCTCCTTCACCTCCTCGTCCCCTCCCACTCCTCCTCATCCTTCACCTCCTCCTCCTCCTCCTCCTCCTCCTTCACCTCCTCCTCCTCCTCCACCTCCTCCTCCTCCTCCTCCTCCAACTGTATGACATTGCTCGTTAAATGCCATGAGAGATGGCATAATTGCTGTAGACACATCTCTGGGGGCATAACAACTGTAGCCACACTGTTTGACACTGGCATTTGACTCCTGTGAATTGAGGAGGAGACAAGGAGGAGGATGAGGAGGAGGAGGAGGGGGAGCTAGATGAGGAGGAGGAGGTGGAGAAGGAGGATGAGGTGGAGGTGAGGTAAGAGGAGTTGTAGATAAAGTAGGAGATAGAAGAGGACGCTTGTTGTGAGGTGATCTAGAGAGTGTAGAGTGAGGTCCACGTTATAATGGCAGTGAAGCAAGATAGGAGAAAAACGTTGCCAAGTCTCTCCATTTTTTGGTAGAGAGTTAGTGGGTAGGATATTTTTAATATTCTTTCCGAAGAATGGACATTGATATGTCCAAAGCTCCGCCAATTTATGTACATGCATTACAATATGATTATTATCTATAGTTATTATATTACAAATTGCTTTTTCATATCATATACAGTTCAATAATTATTTTCTTAGTCTATATTATGTAAATGCATCTATAATGTTGCTGTATTGTGAGCTATTGTATATAAGTGTATAAACCAGTATATATTGTAATCTACATTAATAAAGTACTCAATCAATCAATCAATCTTCTTCCACTGATTGTACACAGCTGTTACTCAATTCATCCCATCAAATTTGATATAAATTTTATCATTTCCTTGATAGAATAATCAATTTAATGTCAAATTAGTCAAGAAAATATATTTTTTCATAATTTGATTCAAAAATTTGCTTCCATAACTAAAATTAGAATTTTATTTTATAAAACCTGGAATGGCGGCTAATATAAAAAGCTGTGATACACCAATCTGAATTTCAAAACAACAGAAATTGAGTTATTTGGTAGGTATTCTATTTCAATTTCTTTTAAAAATGGAAATCCTATTCAAAATTAGTAATTAAATGGAAATAATTCTGAAATAACCTTTCAATATTATTTATACCGGTACGAGTAGATCTATCTATACGTGTAGGCTAACTGAAGCATGGATGAAGTCTAGGATGGTTGGTTATCAACTTTTAAAATGTCATTTCAGGTTTTTTAATTTGTGTTTCTCATACGGTAATGTCTAAAAATTATTTCATTGTTCCAAAAAAAAAACATTTTAAATCATTTATACGACTTCTGTACCAAAGTATTTTGATATAATGAAAAAAAAATGATGGCTGAGTTACTTTTGTACAGTCACTGTCAAAAGTAAAAATAAAATATTCTGGAAAAGTGACAACATTGCAAAGCTAGAGAGAGATTGCGCTATCTATTTTGTTGTATGATAGAAAAGGACAGCAATATTATAGTCAATCGTACACTGCCATTTTAACGTGGACCTCACTTTAGGAGAAAAACGTTTCCGATAATCTGTCTTGTCAATGCCTTCTATAAACGGTAGCTGATACAGGTTTATTGATGTAATATTAACTGTTCATTCTCGTTTAAAATGATCAATTATATTTTATTGAGCAAGGAATTATGGTTTTTTATAATTTTATAATGAATCAAGATAAAATATTTTCCTCAATTAATTATTAATTCTACATTGTTAAAAGACGATCTGGCAACAGAGCAATTCTATAAAGAGATAGCTCTATCCGCTTTGTTGAATGATAGACAAGGATATCAATACCATTGCTAATCAAACACTGCCATTATAACGTGGACCTCACTATGGCAACAAATGTCTCCTCCAGTCAGGAATTCCTCTCTCACTCATTCTCTCTCTCTCTCTTCACAATATTTCCATTTATAAATAAATCCTTACTTGAATTAATGAAATTAACGCCTTGGTAGAGAGTTAGTGGGAAGGATATATTGAATATTGTTTCCGAAGAATGGACATTGATATGTCCAAAGCTCCGCCAATTTATGTACATGCATTACAATATTATCTATAGTTATTACAAATTGCTTTTTCATATCATATACAGTTCAATAATTATTTTCTTAGTCTATATTATGTAAATTCATCTATAATGTTGCTGTATTGTAAGCTATTGTATATAAGTGTATAAGCCAGTATATATTGTTGTAATCTACATGGATAAAGTACTCAATCTCTTCTAGTACTAGGGGGAGTGAGAGAGGGTGGATGATGAGGAGGAGGTGGAGGAGGAGGAGGAGGAGGAGGAGGAGGAGAAGTGAGAAGAGTGGAATGATGCTGCAGTTCGATGAATTCCCGAGTGAGGAGGACATACCTTAATTGAGGAGGGAATTTGGAGTGACACTTTGGATAGGAGGACCCTAGACCCCAGCTATTATCTATTAATAGACAAGATTTGACATGCCCCCAAATAGATCTCCAGCAAATCACTCATCGTCGTATCCCAAGGGAGATGTTCCTCTATTCTCTCCACATTCTCCCTTGAATTCATGGTTTTATGAAAAATGGAGATGGGCTCCATTTACATAACTGTTTGGAGTTGTATAATTTTTTCTACCACTTATACTAGTAGTTCTGTGAACAGTAGACCTCGCGCTCAGTAAGTTACATTGACCTATTGTTATGCTCTCTCAAAAATTAATAAATAATTTATCAATATAAAATGTCTAGAAAAAATCCTGAGTAAACATAGAGCTTTTTGTCCTATCGTACCGTGACGTGTCGTCCCGGAATGTGAGTGTGAGCGCTGTTATCAGGTCTGGCTGCAACTGTCTACTAACGTTGATGGAAAGATACATTTTCAAGATGTTCGATGTTTTTGAACGGGTAGTATTATAGTCAACTGTCTACTAACTTTGATGGGAAGATTCAAGATGTACGATGTTTTTGAACGGGTAGTAGGCTATTATAGTCCACTAGACAGCTGATTTATGATGAATAATTCTAAAGTCTGATTTTTACGATAATATTGGCGTTCAAAGGAGACTCCTTTTTCCTTTTCTTTATTCTTGAAGTGCAAAACTTCTAAAAACCTTAATAATACTAATAATTCTAACTCAATAATACTAGTAGTTCTGTGAACAGTAGACCTCACGCAGTATTCTCATCCACAAGTACCTGATTGAAACTATAGACCTTATGGAAATACAGCAAAAGACTGACTTCTCCACACATCTGTGTAATCACTTGTCAGCTCATTTATGATGAATAATTCTATAGTCTGATTTTTACTTCAATATTGGCGTATGAAGGAGGCTCCTTTTTCCTTTTATATTATCCTTGAAATGCAAAATTTCCAATAACCTCGTATATACGTCGACGCGCAATTCAAAAAGGACATACCTGTCATATTTCATGAAAATCTATTACCCCGTTCCGCCGTAAATGCGCAACATATTATAAACATTTAAACATAAGGAGAAATGCCAAACCGTCGACTTGAATCTTAGACCTCACTTCGCTCGGTCAATTATTATCATTTTATTAATTTAGAAGGGTACTATAATTCTACAAATGAATTCTACAAACTATGAGATATCTTCTTATGCTATCTTTTCTCTATGGTATATATTATACCACTGTAATTGAAAGTATAACCATAGAAAAAGAATAGCATAAGAATATATGCCATGGTATAGGGCGTTTAAGTCGCAACTTTTACTATTATCTCAAGCCGATAGTCCACGTAGTTCTTTCCTGTGAATCTTTATGATGCTGGTAGTCTCTCATATTGTGTCGTTCATACACTCTTACCCGGTCAATACAGTAAAAATCGACAGTTATCGGCTTGAGATAACAGTTAAAGTTGCGACATAAACGCCCTATACCATGGGATATCGACTTACGCTATTGTTTCTCTATGGTATAACTGACCAGGTGGAGTCTTCTTGGTCTGTTGTTGCTTCTGTTGTTGTTGTTGAGCATTGGGCGGTTGTTGAGTTGTTGTCGGCTCCTTCTTGGGTTGTTGTGACTCCTGGATGCGCTTCATGACCCTGGGAGAGTCGTAGAGCCGGGTGATGCCCGAGAGGGGCCCCTTGGAGGCGTCCTCAGTGTCTAGCACTCGTTCGCGTTCCCGTTGGGCTGGCGGTTGTGGGTTGGATTCGCTGAATCTGCAAGAAAATTGAGGAAATTCCCTATTAGCCTACCGTCAACTTCTTACAAATCTAAAGGTGCGTACAGATAATATACGCGCCGCGAACATGAGCAATTCACTTCTAATCAGCTGATTATATCTGTATTTTTACAGAAACGGTAAGATATAGTTATAAAAAGCTTGGCATCAGCTGATTAAAAGTGAATTGCTCATGTTCGCGGCGCGTTAATCTGTACGCAACTAAATGTATACAGAGAGAGTCATATGTATGGGAACCCTTCAATAAATTGGATACTGTTGTGGATATAACTCTGTGAGTTTCAGGATAAGTTATTGGTCAAATACTCTACCTTTTGACGTACAACTGAATTTCAACCACTCATAAGGGGGTGACTTAGGGGTTGTAACTCGAATATTTTAAATGTAACCACCCTTTGTGTGGTACATCATTTTTTATGCCTTCTCAAAACAAGAAAGATGACATCAATAAAAATGTTCTATGATATTTTTATCCAGAATGGCGGCTGATTAAAGTTCTAGTTTTTAAAGAAATGAGGGGTTGTAATTCAAATATTTCGAACGTGAACACCCATTGTGTGATAACATCATTTTCAAGGCCTTCTCAAAACAAGAAAGATGCCATCAATGAAAATGTACTATGACTATTTTATTCAAAATGGCGGCTGATTAAAATTGATCAATTATTTATCAAAAAACTAAAACTTTGATCAGCCGCCATTTTGGATAAAAGTATCATAGAACATTTTTATCGATGTCATCTTCCTTGTTTTGAGAAGGCATTTAAAATTATGTAATCACACAATCGGTGTTACACATTTAAAATATTCGAGTTACAACCCCTAAGTCACCCCTTATGAAGTGCTGAAATTCAGTTGTACGTCAAAAGGCAGAGTATTTGACCAATAAATTATCCTGAGAGTTATAGTATTATAATATCTACAACAGTCTCCAATTTATTAAAGGGTTCCCATACCACAGAATAGATACAGAATGGAAACTTGTAATCAATCGCCTATCTAACCAATGCTTTTTATATGACCCCAATACTAAACACGTCACATGACCTTGGGAAGTTCCAATCCTGGTCTTCTGATTGGCTCGTGGCAGTGAACGAGATCAATTGATCCGGATCATTGAAGTGATCCGAACCTACCATCAATACTATTACAATGCGGCGCTTCCTAACAAGATGGCGGATTTTGGCGTCAGGGTATAGCCAAGTTTCCTTACTGTATGTATACTGTGCCCATACATATCACTCACTCTGTATATTATTTGAATCTTTGAATTTACATTGAGAATAGAATCATTTGAGTTTATAATCTAGTGTAATGCCAAGAAGCTTAGCACTTTTTGCACTCTGACTGATCTGTCTCAAAACAAGCACTAGCTTCAGGGTCTTGGTTGTATTTAAAAATAGACGGTTTGCCCTAAACCAGGCTTCTGCCTCGCCCTGACATCTGGACATCTTCTGTTCAAGAGCACTGAGATACACATCAGCAGTAACTAATGATGAATTATCAGCATAGCATACCACCTTGGATCGAATGCTAAACCCAATATCGTGCATCATAACTAGAAAAAGTAGAGGCCCAAGAATGGACCCCTGAGGAACGCCATGTGGTACAGCAATTGGCTTGGAAAAATCTGAGTTCACACATACTGTCTGGATACGACCCTGTAAATAAGATTCTAATTGTTTAAGAATCACTCCCGTGTTTCGGATGGACACGTTAAGCCGTCGGTCCCGGCTGCCTAAAAAGCAGTCGTTAGGTCATGTCAGAGGCCCTGAAATTGATCAGCTGCGACCTGAAAATTCTGACACCAGACCTGAGCCAGCCAGGTCACTCGATATTATTATTATTATTATTATTATTGTTTAAGAACATTTTTTTGGATGATGATGAGGAGGAGGAGGAGGAGGAGGAGTATATGGAGGCCTACTGACCTGACAGATCGTCCACTAGTAGTAGTAGTATCGTTATCGGAATCCTGGTCCGTGCCTCCGTGTCTTCCGAACCGTGATCTCAGCCGTGACCGTGCAGACGTCCGTGAACTGTCCGCGTCGTATCCGGTGTCTCCATAATCCCCTCCATAATCGCCTCCTGGCATCAGACATCGCAAAAATCAATAAAACCCTTCTTAAATAAAGATCAAATTGACTAGTGATTCACTAATCAGATATATAATGGATTCACTTTTTTTTAACATCTTTATTGCCCATAAAAACAAATACAAAATAAAAAAAAAACTTACAAAAGAAATATTCTAGATTATAATATTATGCTATTTTACAAATAAATTAAAATTACATGGCACCACCCAGCAAGGGCAAAACCCTGACCGCTGAGTGAGAGTATCAGCTGTTTAGACAATATAAAAATTTATTTACTAATAATCAAAGCTACAAAAAATCGAAGTTAACGATAAATTACTAGTAATTATAATATTTGACTGATGTCGAAGAAAAATTTTTGTATCACCCACTTATTTATCTGTTCCATCCTCTGTCTACCCCTATTAGAAAGAGATTCTGACAATGCATTTGGCATGATATTTATTATTTTTGAACTAAGATACCCCAATTGTCTTCGCACTATTATCAAATCTGAATATTTAATATTATAAATGTTATGAGATGTAACTCTCAGTTATACATAGAAACGTTATTATTCACTGTAAATTCATCCTTCCTCATCCATGCATATATAGAAGTTTCTTTATATAAATTTGACGTACTGTCATCACTTTAAATTCGGCAAATGTTTCACTACTAGAAAACCTTTGGCTTATTAAGAATTGCTTTTATTATCATATTTTGAAATTTAAAAATTTTATTCATGAAAACATCATACGCTCCTCCCCATACCACTAACCCATATTGCAGCACCGATTGAACATAGGCAAAGTAAAGGACCCTAAGTAATTTGATGTCTAATATTTTACGGACTTTATAAAAGATAAAGGAAATAAATTTTAAGCGTTTACAAATATATTCTATATGAGGCTCCCACTTAAGGTTACAATCAACCATGATGCCCAGATACCTATATAAAGAGTGTCCTTGGTAACACTAATGCTGAACTCACACTTAGGCGACTCAGGTGGAGAAGAGACTGGACTCTAGTGGAGAGCATGTGTTTCCAAATGGTGACACTCAGACCAGTCGATTCTAGTCTCCGCGACGTCACCATTCCAAAACACATGCTCTCCACTAGAGTCCAGTCTCTTCTCCACCTGAATCGCCTAAGTGTCAGTTGAGCCTCAGGTAACAGAGGAATTTGCAACAATAATGTCCAGTAAATTCTCTTATATCGACCTTGGTTTTCGAGATATATAGATTTATCAGTATCTTTTAAAAAACGTTGATAATTAGAAAGAGATCAGGTAAACTCCAGTTCCAAGGATATGGTTGGAAAGAGAAAAACGTTTCTTATATGTTTCATTTATATTCCTTTGTTCAACGTTTTGAACTTTCTATGAGCGTTGAAACTGTTGAATCTGGTTTTGAACTCGACCAATGTACTTTATTTAACTTATCAGAATCAGATTTTAGGCCTCTAGTTTTCTAGCTATTGACATTTTCCAAAAATTTGGAAAATTCGATTTATCTCAAAAACTGAGGTCGATGTAACAAAGTTTTACAGAACATTTTTAGTTGCAAATTTCATTTAGAATCCATGGTATTCGACTGTTACATCTCTCGTGAGACAGTAGCATGTTTTTCTTTTTAACTCTCCCATATCTTGGTAAAGGTTTTGTAGAGAGTTAGTGGGGAGGATATTTTGAATATTCATTCTGAAGAATGGACAATGATATGTCCAAAGCTCCGCCAATTTATGTAGATGCATTACATATTATCTATAGTTATTACAAATGCTTTTTCCTCCACCTACTGTCTAAAGTACTTACTTACTCCCTGAAACATAATACTAAAGTGTCACTTTTTCGCTCTAGGTAGTAAAAAACAGAAAAACTCCCTAGGGAGTAAAGTGACTCCATTTAAATAACATGGGAAGCATCTCTATTTTAAAAACTTACATGGTAATAGGTTAGAAGGTCTAAGCTCAGATGAGAAAGCGTAATAGAGGTGTCTGTCATTGAGTCAACTGAATTCAATACCACAACCAGAAATTTGATCAACTCATGAAATATTGTTTGCATGATTATATTCTTATATTAGTAGACGATAAATTTATACAATTTTTAAATATTTTATTCTATTCAAAATACCAGCCAAACATATTTTTGATCTGCATTCTGCAATTCAAATCTGAACCGCGTGATCTGGAGTCAGCCATTTTTGGTAGCCCAGCTGATATAATTGTTACACTTGGCCGATAGATAGCGCAATCAGCAGTGCCTATCAGACGACCGTTTTTTAGGTTTTAGATTTTAGGTTATGTTTCAGGAAACATTGTCACCAATACGTAAGTTATTAGAATGATTTAATTTGCAGTTTCTATAAAAAAATGTAGATGAGGAAAAAATGTTGTGTACATCACGAGCGAAAAATACTTTTTCTCCCTCAGGAAAATTGTTGCCCTCGGCTTCGCCTCGGGCTTCAAACTTTTTCCCTCAGGGAGAAAAAGTCGTACTTTTCACTCTAGATATACAAATAACTATTTCATATCATATACAGTTCAATAATTATTTTCTTAGTCTATATTATGTAAATTCATCTATAATGTTGCTGTATTGTAAGCTATTGTATATAAGTGTATAAGCCAGTATATATTGTAATCCACATAAATAAAGTACTCAATCAATCAATATCTACCTCCTCTTCTTTCTCATAACATCTTGTTCTGGGATATAAGTGAGAAAAAAGATCTTCAACTTTACTCATATCTGAAGAATAAATCGATTCATTCTTCTTCTCCTCCTCCTCATCCTCCTCTAATATATCTCTTATCTACCTCCTCAATAATTATCCAATCATATGATATCTCTATCTAATAATTTATGTAATTTTGCTATCGAAAACTAATTAGAAACACAAATTCACCTCTGCCATATCTTCCTCTTCCTCCTCTTCAACCTCCACCCTTATCTCATCTCTCTCACTCTATCTCTCACACACACATTTTCTCTCTCTTACTTTCTCCCTCACCATTGAGAAAAAATTATCGAGTTTTTCCGATTATATTGAGAATTTCTCAACTACCCTATCTAATAATAATAAATTTAGAATATATCAGAAACACACAATTCTACCTCGGCCATATCTTCCTCCTCCTCCTTCTCCGTACCGCTCTCCACCACCTCCTCCTCCTCCGGTCCCTCCTCTCTGAGCATAGCGTTCACCGAACTTGCGGCCTCCCAGGGGTGACACCGTGCCGGGTTCCACCCCCTCGTAACAACCTCTCTCCTCCTGTTGACGGTATTGGGCTAATCTGCAGCACAAAAGGCGACAGAATTAAGACATAGAAAAGGAGGAGGAGTAGGAGAAGAAGAAGGAGAAGGTGAAGGATATGGAGAAAGGATGTAGAGGAGTAGGAGGAAAAGAAAGAAAATAGCTATTTATGTATTAAGAGCATAATGCACGACTTTATCGCTTGTGCAAAAAAGTTTTGCAAGAGCGATAAAGAAGCATTAAACGCGAATTAAATACAACATTTTTTCTACAACTGCCCAATCCTGTTATATTACTTATATCGGCGGAGTTACAATTACCGACATTTTAGGTTAAGATCTGACTTTTTGGCGAGCTGCTTACAATCAGCTGATTAGGAAGTGTAAAGAAACTCTTCTGCGCATGTGCGAATGATTTGGGAGCGTAAAGTAAATCTACTGCGCATGCGCGGATGGTTAGCGAGCGAAAAAGTAGATTCTCCTCGGAAATGAGCTGTTTTACGAGGAGAATTGAGTGTGTAAATTCTTTCTTTACGTGCAGTTGTAGAAAAAATGTATTGTATGATACTGAGCTAGTCTGCAACAAGTGGAAGAAGAAGGTGATGGAGAAGCAGAGTAGGAGGAGGAGGGGGTGGAGGGGAAGGAGGAGGAGGAGGAGTAGGACAAGAAGAAGGAGAGGGAAAAGAGGGAGGAGGAGGAGAAGAAGAAGAAGAAGAAGAAGAAGAAGAAGAAGAAGAAGAAGAAGAAGAAGTAGGAGAGAAGAGATATATTCTTTTAATGTATGTAATCAGGGCTACAAATTTCTATCTGTAAAAATAGCATTATAGAAATAAATAGAATAGAATATTTATTTCGTCAAAATACAAGACACATAAGACAATTAATGTAAATTATTGACCGAGCGTAGTGAGGTCTAAGATTCAAGTCGACGGTTTTGCATTTCTCTTTATGTTTATATGTTTACATTTTTGTTTATATTTGTGTTTCGCATTTACAGCGAAAATCAGCAATAGATTCTCATGAAATTTGACAGGTATCTTCCTTTTTGAATCTCGCATCGACTTTTACAAACGGCTTTTTAAATTTTGCATTATTCAAGTATAATACAAAAGGAAAAGGAGTCTCCTTTGAACGCCAGCATTACCGTAAAAATCAGACTTTTGAATTATTCATCATAAATCAGATGTCTAGTGGACTATAACCCGTTCAAAAACATAGATCACTTAAGCTGGGTTTACACCAAAGTTACTAACAAAACATTAATAACTTAATCCTTATAGATTCTATTAGATTGAACAGAACTTGACAAAAACATATGTTCACCATGTGTATGATAAGTTATGTTCAATGTAATAGAATCTATAAGGATTGAGTTATTAATATTTTGTTAATAACTTTGGTATAAACGTAGCTTTATAATACATCATCATAAACTTGATAGACTTTAGATCACTTCTGTGAGTGATATGATGTAAAATTAGTTTGTGTACACCATTTTTTTTAATAAATATAACCGTTTAAAATTGGGTTATTCTTTTTGCAACACCCGGTATTCTGCTAGATAATAGCATAGAGAAGCAATAGCGTAAGTAGATATCCCATGGTATAGAGCGTTTATGTCGCAACTTTTACTTTTATCTCAAGCCGATTATTGTCGATTTTTACTGTGTTGTTGGGGTAAGAGTGTATGAATGGCACAATATGAGAGACTACCAGCGTCACACAGCTTTATGGGAAAGAACTACGTGTACTATCGGCTCGAGATAACAGTAAAAGTTGCGACATAAACGCCCCATACCATGGGAAATCTACTTATGCTATTGTTTCTCTATGATAGTAGTTACCATAGGATTACCCTATACTATGGGATTTCTACTTATGCTATTGTTTCTCTATGATAGTAGTTACCTGTGGTCACTCTTGGACCGCATGAGCCCAGGTCCAGGTGGTTGTAGCATGTTGTTGGAGGGATTGGTAGTTCCACCCATGTTGACAAATGGCTGATGAGGCATATTGATGGACAGCTCCCCGTAGCCCGCCAGGTGCATCACTAGTTGGTTTGGGTCGTGCGCCATCACAAAACGTACCTGAAACAGGAAAGGAAGGTGTCAGATCGTCTAGGTATCAGTTTGTTAAGTAGTTAGTCTTTGAGTCACTTATTTCCACCATTTCTTGAGGTACTGAAACAAAATGGGTGATGATGCATCACGAAACAGAAAGGGAGTGTCTCAGTTCGTCAAGTTATCAGTTGGTCATGTTCTCAGTTCACCAATTTGTCAGTCCATCAGGCACCTATTTTGACCATTTCTTGATGTACTGAAACAAATGGGTAACGATCCATCACGAAATGGATATGAAAACAGAAAAGGGAGGGTATCAGATCGTCAAGGTATAAGTTGGTCAAGATTTCAGTTCATATTTATATCAGTTTGTCAAGATATCATTTGATCTCAGATAACCTGCAAAGTGCATCACTAGTTGGTTAGGGTCGTTGGTCATCACAAAACGCACCTGCAAATCAGAGAGAAGGGTGTCAGTTTGTCTAGGTCTCAGTTTGTCAGATTCAAGTACATAAATCTCCTTCTCAGATTGTCAAGATCTCAATTCATAAATATCTGAGTTTGTCAAGCTCTCAGTTGATCTCAGATAACCCAAGTGCATCACTAGTTGGTTTGGATCGTGTGCCATCACAGAACGCACATAAAACAGAAAGGGAGAGTGTCAGATTGTCAAGTCTCAGTTGGACAAGAGGTCAGTCCATCGAGATCTCAGTTTGTCAAGTTACCAGCTCTTCAATTACCTATTTTGCCGTTTCTTGATGTACTGAAGCGAATGGATAATGATCTGCCACGAAACAGATATAAAAACAAAAAGGGATATAGGGATAAGTTCATAAATATCTCAGTTTGTCAAGATCTCAGATAACCTGCCAAGTGCATCACTAGTTGGTTTGGGCACAGAATTAATAATAGGAGTTAATAATAAATAAAAATTAAAGGAGTTTTCTCTGGTTTGGGTCGTGGGCCACATCACAAAACGCACTTGAAAAAAGAAAGGGAGGTCTTAGTTCGTCTATGTCTCTGTTGATCAAGTGGTCAGTTTGTCAAGATTTTAGTTCATATCTATCTCATTATCCAGACAGTAATAGCAGCTCCAATCCTTCTCTACGGCAGTGAATCGTGGGTGACAACAAAATCACTTGAGAGTAGAGTGAAGACAGTCGAGTTAAGATTTCCTCGCAGATCCAAGGGGTGTGATAGAAGAGACATATCAGGAATGAGGATATTAGAAGTGAGTTAGCCTTCCGGCAGTCACGCTGTTGTAAAGAGTACAACAGTGTCAGTTTTTTGTTGCACAAAACTATTGAATGGGGTGATGTCAGTGAATGAGTCACCTATGCATTCCAAAACTTTCCCCCATCA
Source organism: Nilaparvata lugens (assembly GCF_014356525.2). Lineage (NCBI taxonomy): Eukaryota > Metazoa > Arthropoda > Insecta > Hemiptera > Delphacidae > Nilaparvata > Nilaparvata lugens. The sequence continues at coordinate 22,567,293 of NC_052517.1, read as the reverse complement.
CTCCACTGAGTTGCAGTATCAACCGAGCAATGGTTCAGTCTTTAGGTGCCATTTAGTCGCACTGTGCATAAGATAGGGAATGACTGTATACGGGGACTGTAAACGAACCAACAACACAGAATTGATGGCTTTGCTTGGTGTACCTTATTGGGCTACGAAATGGTAATCATCCAAATGTTCATAGGCGTAAAATAATCAAAGAAGATGGAAATAGTTATTTGTGCAACTAGTGCGCAAAGTGACAGTTTGCTGCACCGAAAGAAACGTTTACGCCCGAGCCGTAGGCGAGGGCGGAATGACTTCTTGAGTGCAGCAGACGAACTTTGTACACGTATTTCACATTAAACTTTTCCTACAGTTACCACTGAATATGAGAAGTGGTTGATTAAATGATTATGGGTAAAATGATGGCTGAAATCCATCAAATGTTTGTGTGTGTGATGCTGTTATTAATAACAACCTTAATTCATTTAAAAATTAATAATCCAATTGAAGTTGAAAATTCTCATTTTTATTCATTCAAGAATCAGAAAAAATACAGATAGAACAAAAAAATCACATTCAACATACACACCAGCAGCTTGTTGGCTGAACCGAGCTGCAAAATGGCTGAACACAACAAGATGGCTGAACCGACAAGCGCGCGACCTAGCGGGAAGAATCGTACCTAAGTTTGTTTCATCCAGCTAAAAATATTACTGAAACACGATTCAGAAATTTAGACTTTTGCTCAAATTACTGAGAAAAATGCTCAATGTAAACTGAGAAATATTTATAAAAATAACATAGACAACAGAGAATATTTATTGTAGTATTGTTATGTTTTTTTATTATTTCTATTTATATGAATATCGAACGGTAATCATTCAACCTCAAAATTCGAATTTTATAATGTATATCTGCTACTTTTCTCATTTCTTGCAGTTGAAATAATAATATTATTATGATAATTATTATCAATAGAAAGAACTATTATTTATTATTAAATGATGAGAATTCGTAAATGATGATTATTTAATTATGATTTAGATGAACATTATTCTTGTTTTGGATTTCTAGATTGGGATTTTATCATAAATGTAGGGTAGCCATTGAAATGATTCTCATCTAAATCTAACCACAGTCATTGTTACCAACTCAATTTTTGTTTTCGTGCACTAATTCTCCATTTAACCCACCAACTGTTTTGTGTTGCCATGTTGCAAATCTGGAGTGCAGAAAAGATTTTTCCCGCACTAGAGCGGAAAAGTGAATCTTTGCGTTCTGTAATCAGTGCAGGAATCGTCACTTTTCAAGGTAACTGTAGGAAAAAGTTATTATAGAATTAATTGAAATGTTTTGACAGTAAACAGAGTACATAACACTTGGAAAATTGGATGTTGTAAAAAGTACAACACGCGACTGCTCATGTGATTGAGTAGGGCGCGACTACCGGAGGGTTAATTATCTTCAGTCTGAATGAGAGAGTGGCGTAGTATCGGCATAAATGGGAGTAGCATGTCAAAAGAATGCCTGCTGAGAGGTTTCCTTATAAAAATATTCAATTATCAGCCCGTAGGCAAGAGAGATATTGGCAGACCACGCAGAAGATTGCAATAATATTAATTTCATATTGACCATAGAATAGGATATTCAAATGTAATATAATCGAACATAAAAAATCGTAAATAGCAGCTGAATGTGAGTCGGAACAGGCTACAGCCTAATCCTTGATTGTAAGAAAAAGAAGAAATATCTCAGTTCATTATAATATCTCGGTTTGTCAAGTTCTCAGATATCCTGCCACGTGCTTCACTAGTTGGTTTGGATCATGAGCCATTACAAAACGCACCTGGAAACAGGTACTGTAAATAACAATACCACTATAAATAAGATGGGCTACCATGCAATTTTATAGACCTTGGTTTCCGAGCTCGGGATTCAGCTAAGTCCTAGACTCTAAACAGCTGGAGTCAGAAAATTTGTTTTCCAAAACGGCAGCTTTTATGACAGTAGTTGTAGTTTTTTATTTTCTAATAATTTCTTTAATTGGAAACGTTTTCCCTTGACGAAATTAGACATTCCTAAATAATTAAAAATAGCTGAAACTTCACACTATTTTCTCTTTATTTTATTTTGTGTTGAATTTTCTAGTTTTTCGAAATTTAATTCAAACGTGACTATGACAATGACTGCGACTAGGCCCCGTTTTGGAAAGCCAATTTTCTGACTCCAGCTGTTTAAAGTCTAGGACTTGGCGAAATCCCGAGCTCGGCAACCGGCCCATAGTCTTCAATTAAATCAAATGTATAGATCGTTCAACTAGTAAATTGTAGGTAGTAATCAAAATACACAATCGGGCGGAGTCCTGCAAAGGCGAGCGGAGCGAGCCTTTGCATAGCTGCTTGGAATATAGATGATTTTCTACTATACTATAATACTATTTATACTAATAATGTAGTGTACTAGTATAATTACCCTCCGGTTGTAGTCAGTAGTAGTATCGCACTCAAAGTTTCGGATGAAGTCGACCGTCTTGAGGAAAATCTCCTTGGCGTCCATGAGCTCCTGGTCGTCCCACTCGACGAGGACGCCGTCGCTCTGCATGTGCTTGTCGGCCAGGTCACAGTTGGCCCCGATGTTGGAGATCTCCTGCTCCAGGTTCTGTTTTAGTGTGTCCAGGTTGCGCAGCTGCAAGTCAGAGGAAGCGGTGTGAATTGTTTTTTTTTTAAATAAAAAACTGTGTTAGATAGTGGAATGGAATAGAGAAGATTGTTTGCAATTTCTTGAGAGAAGAGTTGAGAGAAGTGGTGAGAAAGAAGGAGGATGAGGAAGAAGAAGAAGAAGAAAAAGGAGGAGGAGGAGAAGAAGAAGAAGGAGGAGGAGAAGAAGGAGAAAAAGAAGAAGAAGAAGAAGAAGAAGAAGAAGAAGGAGAAGATGAAGAAGCTGATCTATCCAATGAATTACACAAAGTATGAGAAATTATCAATCAGAATTGAGTTTGAATGCAATTTGAATTGGAATAATTGACCGAGCAAAGTGAGGTCTAAGATTCAAGTCGACGGTTTGGCATTTATCTTAATGTTTAAATGTTTGAATGTTTATATGTTGCGCATTTACGGCGAAACGCGGTAATAGATTTTCATAAAATTTGACAGGTATGTTCCTTTTTAAATTGCGCGTCGACGTATATACAAGGTTTTTGGAAATTTTGCATTTCAAGGATTATATAAAAGGAAAAAGGAACCTCCTTCATACGTCAATATTAGAGTGAAAAATCAGACTATAGAATATTATTCATCATAAATCAGCTGGCGAGTTGACTATAATCGCATGCTATGACGCATGCGATTCAATATCTCAATGTAACTTGGTAAAAAATTAGCATCTGTATAGACTATAAATTGCATGCCTCATTGCATGCCTCATTGAATGCAATTTTTATGCACTATTAAAATAGGATGCAAAGAACTTATAACAGCTCGTCTGGGCGCCTAGATGTCTTCTGGTTCTCTCGCGCTAAATTCCGGGAAAGCGTTATAATTATGATAATTAAAATCTTTTGTAAGCATGATCTGATCAAATAAATAGTTGGTATATCAGTGTGGATGTGCTTATGGTTTGGGACGTCGTTATAACTGCGCGAGGTCTACTGTTCACAGAACTACTAGTTAATTATTGTATTGATCTACATAAATTGGGGATTTTGCAACAAAGAATTTTTTGATTTCGGAAAGAATATAGAATGATATGATATAAATGATGTCATTAAAAATGGCAGCTGTTGTTTTAGGAGTACGTTTGAGTTTCTTTTCGCGTTTTAAAATTTTCAATTATTAATAAGTATTTTCAGTTATTAGTGATGATTTAGTGAAGTATTATTATTTAATTTGGTTTTCAACTTTCCTAAATTCTAAATTCTAGTTTATAAATATTTTGGACTCAAAATTGGACAAAAAACGTGTAGTGTAAACATAACCTATTTTTGGACAATTTCTATCTAAATTTGGGAAAGGAACAGTTTTGGGCTTTAAGCCTGTTGTTCCTCTCCCAATCATTCATAGTTGAGAATGATTGTATCTATTAATGTATAAATAAATAAATAAATAACGCCGGGGAAAGAGAGAGTCAGATAGAGGAGTTAACGATGTGGTGGGGGGCGAGAGAGAAAGTGATAGAGATGAGAGTCATATGAAGAGAGATTGATATCCATTGAAGGTTGAATATAGATTAGAATAAAAAAGTTTATAAAAATGATAGTTATAAAAACAGCTTCGTATTTTTTTGATAATGATAAAATTCAACAATGAATTCCATTGGGGATCCTAATTCCATTTTTATTTATTCTTTATTCTTAATAATATTGATCCATACAATAAGAGTACATCAAAGGTAACCTTGTGCTATTCCTCTCCCGAATTTGGGAAAGGTTACACATAGAACTATAAAAGACATAGACAAACATTTTGAAGCGATAGAGAAGTAGTTTTTCTAATTCGAATATGATCCCCAATGAAATCTGCTGTCAAATTATCCTTGTAAAAGAAATATTGAGCTATTTCCATAATTGTCACCAACCCATATACGGATTTGGATAACATGTACACACATACATATAACCTAAAACAGGGATATATATCGATACAGAACCAACAACACTCAAATAAATATAGATATAATTTTGCATACAGACAGGCATGAAACAAATTTATTCATTAGCGCGTTGATAAATTATTCAGTCGCTTAAAACTCATTAGGACTGAAGCGACAGGGCGCCGTTTCACTTCAATTTGTCAGAATTAATTGAATGTGTAGTTTTGATGTTATCACATGAGGAATACTGACACATGGAAAGCCGAGAATCGCCCGATATAACAAATTGCACGATTAATGTATGAATTGAAATTTAATTCGAATTCGCTCATTAACAGAGCGCGTGTATTTTGATCTCTGTTTTTATGGAATTGGCGAGCGGAGAGGGGCTGGAAGGAGGTAGAGAAAGGGTGGAAAGGGGTAAAAAAGGGTTGAAAATGGAGATTACAACGTAGAGGAGGGAGGAAATTGAGGAAAAGGAAGAGATGGGGTGAAAAAGAGAGATAATGTGGCGTGTGTATTTTGATATGTTTTTCTGGAATTAGTGAGCGAAGAGAGGCTGAAAGGGGGTAGAAAAAGGGAGGAAAGGGGTGGGAAAGGGTGGAAAATGAAGATTATATTGTAGAGAAGGGATGAAATTGAGGGAAAAAAGAGATGAGGTGAAAAAGAGAGATAATATAGGTTGTGTATTTTGATATGTTTTTCTGGACTAAACAAGCGAAGAGGGACTGAAAGGGGGTAGAATAGGGGTGAAAAGATTGGAGAAGGGAGATCATATTGTAGAGAAGAGAGAAAATGGATGAAAAAGAGAGATAATATGTTGCTAATTATCATCTGTGTTATATGACACAGTTGGGGATTTAATTGTAATAAATCAGGATATAGTAATTAATTTATTGTTGGGTGGAAGATTAGTGTTTGGGAGGAGGAGGATGAGGAGGAGAAGGAAAAGGAGGTGGAGAAATGGGGAGGAAGTGGCGAAAGAGAAGACGACTGTATCAGCTACCGTCTATAGAAGGCATTGGAAAGATTGAGGTTCGGCAACGTTGTTCTCCTATCTTTCTCCACTATCATTATAACGTGCACCTCACTGTATCAATGAAATAAATGAATTGAGATTGTTCACAACATTACTTTGAAGAAGGTTGATTCAGCTGAATTCAATTGTCATTATCAACTGTGGCCTTCTAAACTGAGGCCGGGCTGCACAAAAGCCGGTTAAGTTTTAACCGTGATCAATTTTACAAGAGCCAGTCAGATAAGGGTTTTCTGATGAGACAGCTTTGCTGATTGGTTCTCGTGGAATTTATAACGGTTAAAATTTAACCAGCTGAGAATTCGATCATCGAGAATCAGGATATATTATCATAGAGAAACAATAGCATAAGTAGATATCCCATGGTATAGGGCGTTTATGTCGCAACTTTTACTGTTATCTCAAGCCGATTACTGTAGATTTTACTGTTTGGATCGTGTAAGAGTGTATGAACGGCACAATATTGATTGAGTACTTTATTTATGTAGATTACAATATATACTGGCTTATACACTTATATACAATAGCTTACAATACAGCAAAGTTATAGATGAATTTACATAATATAGACTAAGAAAATAACTATTGAACTGTATATGATATGAAAAAGCAATTTCTAATATAATAACTATAGATAATAATATATTGTTATGCATGTACATAAATTGGCGGAGCTTTGGACATATCAATGTCCATTCTTTGGGAAGAATATTAAAAATATCCTCCCCACTAACTCTCTACCAAATATGAGATACTACAAGCGTCATAAAGCTTCACGGGAAAGAACTACGTGGACTATCGGCTTGGGATAACAGTAAAAGTTGCGACATGAACGCCCTATACCATGGGATATCTACTTTTGCTATTGTTTCTCTATGATATTATTCAGTGGGGAAGGAGCCATACGATAGGAAGTTGACTGACCATTGAAGGTTGAGCTCTGCCATTGGCCGAGACAAGACACGCCCACAGTGGGAGGATCACTATATCTACACACTATTCAACAACAGCAAAAAAACACTTTTGTGAGGTCCACGTTATAATGGCAGTATTTGATTAACATTGGTGTTGCTATCCTTGTCTATCATTTGACAAAGCAGATAGCGAATGTATCAAATCATAGTGTTGTGTATCAAGTTGAGATGATACTGTATCATATTGTGTTGGAACTGTATCATGATTTGGTTGTTCTTGTTCTATAGTGAGGTCCACGTTATAATGGCAGTATTTGATTAACATTGGTGTTCCTAAACTTGTCTATCATTCCACAAAGCAGATAGCGAATGTATCAAATCATAGTGTTGTGTATCAAGTTCAGATGAAACTGTATCATATTGTGTTGATACTGTATCATGTTGTGGTTGTTCTTGTTCTATAGTGAGGTCCACGTTATAATGGCAGTATTTGATGACATTGGTGTTGCTATCCTTGTCTATCATTCCACAAAGCAGAGAGCGGATGTATCAAATCATAGTGTTGTGTATCAAGTTCAGATGAAACTGTATCATATTGTGTTGATACTGTATGATGTTGTGGTTGTTCTTGTTCTATAGTGAGGTCCACGTTATAATGGCAGTATTTGATTAACATTGGTGTTGCTAAACTTGTCTATCATTCCACAAAGCAGATAGCGAATGTATCAAATCATAGTGTTGTGTATCAAGTTCAGATGAAACTGTATCATATTGTGTTGATACTGTATCATGTTGTGGTTGTTCTTGTTCTATAGTGAGGTCCACGTTATAATGGCAGTATTTGATGACATTGGTGTTGCTATCCTTGTCTATCATTCCACAAAGCAGATAGCGGATGTATCAAATCATAGTGTTGTGTATCAAGTTCAGATGAAACTGTATCATATTGTGTTGATACTGTATCATGTTGTGGTTGTTCTTGTTCTATAGTGAGGTCCACGTTATAATGGCGGTATTTGATTAACATTGGTGTTGCTATCCTTGTCTATCATTCGACAAAGCAGATAGCGAATGTATCAAATCATAGTGTTGTGTATCAAGTTGAGATGATACTGTATCATATTGTGTTGGAACTGTATCATGTTGTGGTTGTTCTTGTTCTATAGTGAGGACCACGTTATAATGGCAGTATTTAATGACATTGGTGTTGCTATCCTTGTCTATCATTCCACAAAGCAGATAGCGAATGTATCAAATCATAGTGTTGTGTATCAAGTTGAGATGATACTGTATCATATTGTGTTGGAACTGTATCATGTTGTGGTTGTTCTTGTTCTATAGTGAGGTCCACGTTATAATGGCAGTATTTGATGACATTGGTGTTGCTATCCTTGTCTATCATTCCACAAAGCAGATAGCGGATGTATCAAATCATAGTGTTGTGTATCAAATTGAGATGATACTGTATCATGTTGTGCTTGTTCTTGTTCTATAGTGAGGACCACGTTATAATGGCAGTATTTAATGACATTGGTGTTGCTATCCTTGTCTATCATTCCACAAAGCAGATAGCGAATGTATCAAATCATAGTGTTGTGTATCAAGTTGAGATGATACTGTATCATATTGTGTTGGAACTGTATCATGTTGTGGTTGTTCTTGTTCTATAGTGAGGTCCTCGTTATAATGGCAGTATTTGATGACATTGGTGTTGCTATCCTTGTCTATCATTCGACAAAGCAGATAGCGAATGTATCAAATCATAGTGTTGTGTATCAAGTTGAGATGATACTGTATCATATTGTGTTGAACTGTATCATGTTGTGGTTGTTCTTGTTCTATAGTGAGGTCCACGTTATAATGGCAGTATTTGATTAACATTGGTGTTGCTATCCTTGTCTATCATTCCACAAAGCAGATAGCGAATGTATCAAATCATAGTGTTGTGTATCAAATTGAGATGATACTGTATCATGTTATGCTTGTTCTTGTTCTATAGTGAGGACCACGTTATAATGGCAGTATTTAATGACATTGGTGTTGCTATCCTTGTCTATCATTCCACAAAGCAGATAGCGAATGTATCAAATCATAGTGTTGTGTATCAAGTTGAGATGATACTGTATCATATTGTGTTGAACTGTATCATGTTGTGTTGTTCTTGTTCTATAGTGAGGTCCTCGTTATAATGGCAGTATTTGATGACATTGGTGTTGCTATCCTTGTCTATCATTCGACAAAGCAGATAGCGAATGTATCAAATCATAGTGTTGTGTATCAAGTTGAGATGATACTGTATCATATTGTGTTGGAACTGTATCATGTTGTGGTTGTTCTTGTTCTATAGTGAGGTCCTCGTTATAATGGCAGTGTTTGATTAACATTGGTGTTGCTATCATTCCACAAAGCAGATAGCCAATGTATCCAATCATAGTGTTGTGTATCAAGTTGAGATGATACTGTATCATATTGTGTTGGAACTGTATCATGATTTGGTTGTTCTTGTTCTATAGTGAGGTCCACGTTATAATGGCAGTATTTGATTAACATTGGTGTTGCTATCCTTGTCTATCATTCCACAAAGCAGATAGCGAATGTATCAATCATAGTGTGTGTATCAAGTTGAGATGATACTGTATCATGTTGTGGTTGTTCTTGTTCTATAGTGAGGTCCTCGTTATAATGGCAGTATTTGATGACATTGGTGTTGCTATCCTTGTCTATCATTCGACAAAGCAGATAGCGAATGTATCAAATCATAGTGTTGTGTATCAAGTTGAGATGATAATGTATCATATTGTGTTGGAACTGTATCATGATTTGGTTGTTCTTGTTCTATAGTGAGGTCCTCGTTATAATGGCAGTGTTTGATTAACATTGGTGTTGCTATCATTCCACAAAGCAGATAGCCAATGTATCCAATCATAGTGTTGTGTATCAAGTTGAGATGATACTGTATCATATTGTGTTGGAACTGTATCATGATTTGGTTGTTCTTGTTCTATAGTGAGGTCCACGTTATAATGGCAGTATTTGATTAACATTGGTGTTGCTATCCTTGTCTATCATTCCACAAAGCAGATAGCGAATGTATCAAATCATAGTGTTGTGTATCAAGTTGAGATGATACTGTATCATGTTGTGGTTGTTCTTGTTCTATAGTGAGGTCCACGTTATAATGGCAGTATTTGATGACATTGGTGTTGCTATCCTTGTCTATCATTCGACAAAGCAGATAGCGAATGTATCAAATCATAGTGTTGTGTATCAAGTTGAGATGATACTGTATCATGTTGTGGTTGCTCTTGTTCTAAAGTGAGGTCCACGTTATAATGGCAGTATTTGATGACATTGGTGTTGCTATCCTTGTCTATCATTCCACAAAGCAGATAGCGGATGTATCAAATCATAGTGTTGTGTATCAAGTTGAGATGATACTGTATCATATTGTGTTTGTTCTTGTTCTTTAGTGAGGTCCACATTATAATGGCAGTATTTGATTAACATTGGTGTTGCTATCATTGTCTATCATTTGACAAAGCAGATAGCGAATGTATCAAATCATAGTATTGTGCATCAAGTTGAGATGATACTGTATCATATTGTGTTGATACTGTATCATGTTGTGGTTGTTCTTGTTCTATAGTGAGGTCCACGTTATAATGGCTGTGTTTGATTAACATTGGTGTTACTATCCTTGTCTATCATTCCACAAAGCAGATAGCGAATGTATCAAATCATAGTGTTGTGTATCAAGTTGAGATGATACTGTATCATGTTGTGGTTGTTCTTGTTCTATAGTGAGGTCCACATTATAATGGCAGTATTTGATGACATTGGTGTGCTATCCTTGTATCATTCGACAAAGCAGATAGCGAATGTATCAAATCATAGTGTTGTGTATCAAGTTGAGATGATACTGTATCATGTTGTGGTTGTTCTTGTTCTATAGTGAGGTCCACATTATAATGGCAGTATTTGATTAACATTGGTGTTGCATCCTTGTCTATCATTCCACAAAGCAGATAGCGGATGTATCAAATCATAGGTTGGTATCAAGTGAGGATGATACTGTATCATGTTGTGGTTGTTCTTGTTCTATAGTGAGGTCCAAGTTATAATGGCAGTATTTGATGACATTGGTGTTGCTATCCTTCTTCATCATTAGACAAGGAGGATGAGGAGGAGAAGTAGGAGGAGAAGGAGGTAGAGGAGGAGGAGAAGTACTAGGTAACATTGAAACACACCCGATAAGCTCTCGGGTCAATTGGAGCATTTGAATGAATGCAGACCTCTGATGATTAATTGAATTCTAGCCAGGTGAGATAAGCCTATGAAAGCCCTCATTGTGAATAACATATTATATGGCCACATATAGCTCAGAATATGTAATATCTATTCATGAATATATGATTACATCATACATAAATACATCCATAAATAAATATATACTTGAATACATTGGTTCAGTTTAAACTACCCCCCTATAAACCTGTATAGTTTAATCATCATAAAAGCATATATAGGCTATAACAATATAAAGATATCACATCCAAGGTTCACATTATAATGGCAGTGGAGAAAGATAGCAGAACAATGTTGTCGAAGGAGTGGCCGTAGTCGAGTGGATCAGATGCTGGCTTCATGATTCAGAGGCCCGGGTTCAAATCCCGGCCCAGCCAAGATATTTATCTCGGGCCACTCCCGTGTTTCAGATGGACACGTTAATTTGTCGGTCCCGGCTGCCTAAAAAGCAGTCGTTAGGCCATGTCAGAGGCCCTGAGATTGATCAGTTGCGACCTGAAAACTCTGACACCAGACCTGAGCCAGCCAGGTCACTTGATACTATTATTATTATAACGTTGTCGAACCTATGATTGTAGACATTGGTTCTCTTGAAATAAATCACGGTTAAAATTTAACAAGTTCTTGTGCAACCGGGCTTGAATAAGGTTGAATAAGTGATGAATTGAGTTATAGTGGAGTCCACGTTATAATGGCAGTGGAGAAAGATAGCAGAACGTTGTCGAACCTCTGTCTTGTCAATGCCTTCTATAGACGGTAGCTGATACAGGGTTATTGATGTAATATCAACTGTTCATTCTTCTTTTAAAAAATCAATCATATTCTATTAAGCAAGAAATTATAGTTATCAATTTTTGAATAATGATTTTCATGATTGAGATCAAATATTTTGTGTATTGATCATATCTCTTTATTGTAAAAAATCAATGTGGGAACAGTGCGGAGGTGGTAGAGGATAGCGCTATCTGCTTTGTGGAATGATAGACAAGGATAGCAAAACCAATGTTAATCAGGTGCTGACTTCATAACGTGGACCTCACTATAGAACAAGAACAACCGAAACATGATACAGTATCATCTCAACTTGATGCACTGCAATTTGATACATTCGCTATCTGCTTTTTGGAATGGTAGACAATGATAGCAACACCGATGTTAATCAAATACTGCCATTATAACGTGGACCTCACTATAGAACAAGAACAACCAAAACATGATACGGTATCAACACAATATGATACAGTATCATCTCAACTTGATACACTACGATTTGATATATTCGCTATCTGCTTTGTGGAATGATAGACAAGGATAGCAACACCAATGTCAATCAAATACTGCCATTATAACGTGGACCTCACTATAGAACAAGAACAACCAAATCATGATACAGTATCAACACAATATGATACAGTATCATCTCAACTTGATACACAACACTACGATTTGATACATTCGCTATCTGCTTTGTGGAATGGTAGACAATGATAGCAACACTGATGTTGATGAAATATTGCCATTATAACGTGGACCTCACTATAGAACAAGAACAACCAAATCATGATACAGTTCCAACAAAATATGATACAGTATCATCTCAACTTGATACACAACACTGATTTCATACATTCACTATCTGCTTTGTGGAATGATAGACAAGGATAGCAACACCAATGTTAATCAAATACTGCCATTATAACGTGGACCTCACTATAGAACAAGAACAACCAAAACATGATACAGTATCATCACAATATGATACAGTATCATCTCAACTTGATACACTACTATTTGATACATCTGCTATCTGCTTTGTCAAATGGTAGACAATGATAGCAACACTGATGTTGATGAAATACTGCCATTATAACGTGGACCTCACTCTATGACAAGAACAATATATTCAATTAGCAGTAGTTAATCACAGATCAATTACGCACTATAATCCATTGAGTGCAATGATGAATCAAGTCATCAGTGCAATCCTTGTAAATAATTAATTCATTTTGAAAGCTTTCCTAGTTTAGTTGAGTATACTCTTTCTGCTGACTGTAATACTTATACTTCATTTATTAATTCATTCACATCATCCATTCATTCATGATATTCACGCATGGAGTGTTCTAGAATATTCACTTCCGATTATGCTTCATCCAGAGTAGTATAGTATTACGAATGTCCATTGGACCTAGTAATTAATTTATCATTCTATAGTGAGGTCCACGTTATAATGGCAGTATTTGATTGACATTGGTGTGCTATACTGTCTATCATTCACAAAGCAGATAGCGAATGTATCGAATCATAGTGTTGTGTATCAAGCTGAGATGATACTATATCATATTGTGTGATACGTATCATGTTGTGGTTGTTCTTGTTCTATAGTGAGGTCCACGTTATAATGACAGTATTTCATTAACATTGGTATTGCTATCCTTGTCTATCATTCCACAAAGCAGATAGCAAATGTATCAAATCGTAGTGTATCAAGTTGAGATGATACTGTATCATATTGTGTTGTTACTGTATCATGTTGTGGTTGTTCTTGTTCTATAGTGAGGTCCACGTTATAATGGCAGTATTTGATTGACATTGGTGTTGCTATACTTGTCTATCATTCCACAAAGCAGATAGCGAATGTATCGAATCATAGTGTTGTGTATCAAGCTGAGATGATACTATATCATATTGTGTTGATACTGTATCATGTTGTGGTTGTTCTTGTTCTATAGTGAGGTCCACGTTATAATGACAGTATTTCATTAACATTGGTATTGCTATCCTTGTCTATCATTCCACAAAGCAGATAGCAAATGTATCAAATCGTAGTGTATCAAGTTGAGATGATACTGTATCATATTGTGTGATACGTATCATGTTGTGGTGTTCTTGTTCTATAGTGAGGTCCACGTTATAATGGCAGTATTGATGACATGGTGTTGCTATACTTGTCTATCATTCCACAAGCAGATAGCGAATGTATCGAATCATAGTGTTGTGTATCAAGCTGAGATGATACTGTATCATATTGTGTTGATACTGTATCATGTTGTGGTTGTTCTTGTTCTATAGTGAGGTCCACGTTATAATGACAGTATTTCATTAACATTGGTATTGCTATCGTTGTCTATCATTCCACAAAGCAGATAGCGAATGTATCGAATCATAGTGTTGTGTATCAAGCTGAGATGATACTATATCATATTGTGTTGATACTGTATCATCTTGTTGTTGTTCTTGTTCTATAGTGAGGTCCACGTTATAATGGCAGTGTTTGATTAGCATTGGTGTTGCTATACTTGTCTATCATTCCACAAAGCAGATAGCGAATGTATCGAATCATAGTGTTGTGTATCAAGCTGAGATGATACTATATCATATTGTGTTGATACTGTATCATCTTGTTGTTGTTCTTGTTCTATAGTGAGGTCCACGTTATAATGGCAGTGTTTGATTAGCAATGGTATTGCTATCCTTGTCTATCATTCCACAAAGCAGATAGCGAATGTATCAAACCATATTGTTCTGTATCAAGTTGAGATGATACTGTATCATATTGTGTTGATACTGTATCATGTTGTGGTTGTTCTTGTTCTATAGTGAGATCCACGTTATAATGGCAGTGTTTGATTAGCAATGGTGTTGCTATCCTTGTTTATCATTCCTCATAGCAGATAGCGAATGTATCAAATCATAGTGTTCTGTATCAAGTTGAGATGATACTGTATCATACTCTGTTGATACTGTATCATGTTGTGGTTGTTCTTGTTCTATAGTGAGGTCCACGTTATAATGGCAGTGTTTGATTAGCAATGGTGTTGCTATCCTTGTCTATCATTCAACAAAGGGGATAGCACTATCTATTCATCGCTTTGCTCTGTTGACAAATCGTCTTTCAACAATGTAGAATTGATAATCAATTAACAAAATATTTCATCTTGATTATTAGAATTCATAATGAAAAAATTGAGAAATATAATATCTTGCTTAATGAAATATGATTGATTATTTTTAACGAGAATGAACAGTTAATATTACATCAATAAACCTGTATCAGCTACCGTCTATAGAAGGCATTGACAAGACAGAGGTTCGACAACGTTCTGCTATCTTTCTCCACTGCCATTATAAGGTGCACCTCACTATAACTCAATTCATAACTTATTCAACCTACTTAACTTATAACTTATCCAACTCCCAGGCCCGGTTGCACAACAGCTTGTTAAATTTTACCCGTGATCAATTTCACGAGAACCAATCAGAGGTGACTCTTCAGAAACCCCTTCTCTGATTGTTTTTCATGGAATTAATCGTGGTTGAAATTCAACTGGCTGTTGTGGAACCAGCACATAATTCATTCAACTCATAATTCATACTTCAATTTTAACTCACCTCAGTTGAGAGGTATCTATCCACCTCACCCCTCAAATACTCAGTTCGGTCTTTGAGGGCCTTGGTGAGGCGTCTGTAGATCTCGTCCACCTCCTCAGAGACTGAGGAACAGTTAGTTTGTAGAGCCAACATGTTTTTCTCCACAACCCCCAACATGTCTTGCAGTCTATGGAGGGCTCTTCGCACCTGAAAAATCATTTTTTCGCCAAAATTACATAGTTACAAAACATGAATGATACATACAAAATGCATAATAAAAATGTAAATATAATAGATCTAAATGATTTGGCACAGCCATCAAAGTTAAACTTGTGCGTTAGCTGTGAGTTCATAAAGCAAACAGTACCACAGAATATACAGAATGGAAACTTGTAATCAATCGCCTATCTAACCAATGCTTTTTACATGACGCCAATACTAAACACGTCACGTGACCTTGGAAGTTCCAATCCTGGTCTTCTGATTGGCTCGTAGCAAGAACGAGATCAATTGATCCGGATCATTAAAGTGATCCGAACGTACCATCAATACTATTACAATGCGGCGCTTCCTAACAAGATTGCGGATTTTAGCGTCAGGGTATAGCCAAGTTTCCATACTGTATGTATACTGTGACAGTACGAAGTAGCGTATAGCAATACTGAAAAATGGAAAAAATATATACCTTTATAATAAATATTAAAGTGATGCTTCTTATAAATAATACAATGATAAGAATTGAATGATTTCGTGTTAAAACCAATATACAGGTGATAACCAAAAACAGTCATACAGCCTACATTTAAATCTTCTAAATGCAAACTAATGAAGAAGAATACAATAAAAAGTGAAATTCCCAGTTGTGAGCACATCCCAGTGCTTAATCAATTTTCATAAATATACAAAAGATAGAAAGACATTCAAAACTCAAAAGAATCATGAATAGATTTATTAACATTCAGGCATTGTAAAATATATATTCTGCTCAACCCATACATTATTTTCTTGATAAGTGCTTTAGTATTTTGAATTAATTAGTTTTATCGGAATTTTGTTTGAAAATATATTGCAAAGATAGGTCAATTGGTGTCGACAAACTACTAGTTTTATTAAGTTGATATTGAAATTATTTAATGCTAATGAACGAGTTTGGTACGGTATATTTCTAATTTCTAGATTACTTCTATTTTTATCTAAGTGCAAAACAATCTAGTCACAACATCTGTCTTAGTGTGGGAACGCTTAATTC
>NC_052517.1:22510069-22550746 GCF_014356525.2 Nilaparvata lugens | reverse complement strand
TAAATGTTTAAATGTTTAAATGTTTAATGTTTAAATGTTTAAATGTTTAAATGTTTAAATGTTTAAATGTTTAAATGTTTAAAAAATTTGTTTAAATGTTTAATGTTTAAATGTTTAAATGTAAAAAAATGTTTAAAATTAAATGTTTAAATGTTTAAATGTTTAAATGTTTAAATGTTTAAATGTTTAAATGTTAAATGTTAAATGTTTAAATGTAAATGTTTAAATGTTTAAATGTTAAATGTTTAAATGTTTAAATGTTTAAATGTTCAAATGTTCAAATGTTCAAATGTTCAAATGTTCAAATGTTCAAATGTTCAAATGTTCAAATGTTTAAATGTTTAAATGTTTAAATGTTCATATGTTTATATGTTCATATGTTGCGCATTTACGGCGAAACGCGGTAATAGATTTTCATGAAATTTGACAGGTATGTTCCTTTTTAAATTGCGCGTCGACGTATATACAAGGTCTTTGAAAATTTTGCATTTCAAGGATAATATAAAAGGAAAAAGGAGCCTCCTTCATACGCCAATATTAGAGTAAAAATCAGACTATAGACTATTCATCATGAATCAGCTGACAAGTGATTACACAGATGTGTGGAGAAGTCAGTCTATTGCTGTATTTCCATAAGGTCTATAGTTTCAATCAGGTACTTGTGGATGAGAATACTGCGTGAGGTCTACTGTTCACAGAGCTACTAGTTTATTCAACACGCCCGTAGTCGCGACCGCGGCAAATTGCCGCACAATTTTGTAACATTTGTATGCAGCTTTGGGAATTTTCGTTTTCCAAGGTTGGCAGATCATATAATCCTTGCTGTGACTGTCCTCTAGATAATATCATAGAGAGACGATAGCATAAGTAGATATCCCATGGTATAGGGCGTTTATGTCGCAACTTTCACTGTTATATCAAGCTGATAGTCCACGTAGTTCTTCCCTGTGAAGCTGTGTGACGCTGGTAGTTTCTCATATTGTGCCGTTCATACACTCTCACCCAAACAAAACAATAAAAATTGACAATAATCGACAGTAATCGGCTTGAGATAACAGTAAAAGTTGCGACATAAACGCCCTATACCATGGGATATCTACTTACGCTATTTTTTCTCTATGATAATCTTGAACAGTTTGAGGATGACAGAATGAACGTTGACTAATTTCAATATATAGGTATTATCATAGAGGAACAATAGCGTGAGTAGATATCCCATGGTATAGGGAATTTATGTCGCAACTTTTACTGTTATCTCAAGCTGATAACTGTCGATTATTGTCAATTTTTACTGTTTGTTAGGGTGATATTTTATGAATGGCAAATTTGAGAGACCACCAGCGTCACACAGCTGCATAGGAAAGAACTACTTGAACTATCGGCTTGAGATAACAGTAAAAGTTGCGACATAAACGCCCTATCCATGGCATATCTCCTTATGCTATCATTTCTTCATGGTATTATCTTCCTATTTTATATTCCACCTTCTCATTTAAACTTCCATTATCTTTTTATTCTATCTAGATGTCGAAAATTAGTCAAATAAAGAAGGTACCAATATTCATTCCATTCTTGAGTAGAATATTTTTCCCTCACTGAGAGAGAGAGATCACTCACTTCTCTCTCTCTTCATCCCCCTCGTCCTCACTGGGGGAGGGGAAGAGATTAGATTAGATTAGATAAGATAAGATAAGATAAGATAAGAGAGAGAGGGAGAGGGAGAGGATTAGATAAGATAAGATAAGATAAGATAAGAGAGAGAGGAGAGGGAGTGGGAGAGGGGAGAGGAGAGGGAGAGGGAGAGGGACGAGGGGGGAAGGGGGTGGGGGGAGGGGGAGGGGGGAAAACCAGGGTGTGAGGGAGGGGGGAGGGGGGAGATTGCGCAAAAAAGTCAGTCTTAAATCTTAAATGTATCTACTTATAGGGCGTTTATATCGCAACTTTTACTGTTATCTCAAGGCCGATAGTCCACATAGTTGTTTCCCGTGAAGCTTTATGACGCTGGTAGTCTCTCATACTGTGCCGTTCATACACTCTTAACCGGTCAAAACATTAAAAATCGACAATAATCAACAGTAATTGGCTTGAGATAACAGTAAAAGTTGCGACATGAACGCCCTATACCATGGGATATCTACTTACGCTATTTTTTCTCTATGATAATATTGAACAATTTTAGTCCTTGAACAGTTTGAGGATGACAGAATGAACGTTGACTAATTTCAATATATAGGTATTATCATAGAGGAACAATAGCGTGAGTAGATATCCCATGGTATAGGGAATTTATGTCGCAACTTTTACTGTTATCTCAAGCTGATAACTGTCGATTATTGTCAATTTTTACTGTTTTGTTAGGGTGATATTTTATGAATGGCAAAATTTGAGAGACCACCAGCGTCACACAGCTGCATAGGAAAGAACTACTTGAACTATCGGCTTGAGATAACAGTAAAAGTTGCGACATAAACGCCCTATACCATGGCATATCTCCTTATGCTATCATTTCTTCATGGTATTATCTTCCTATTATTTATATTCCACCTTCTCATTTAAACTTCCATTATCTTTTTATTCTATCTAGATGTCGAAAAATTAGTCAAATAAAGAAGGTACCAATATTCATTCCATTCTTGAGTAGAATATTTTATCGAGGAGAGGAAGAAGAAGAAAGTGATGAGGAAGTAACAATGTTGAAAAAGAGGAAGAAAGAGAGAAGAAGAAGTAGTATGCGAAGTAGAGGAAGAAGGAAAAGGAAAACGAGTAGTAGAAGAGCTAGAAGGAGGAAGAAAAGGAGAAGGAAGAGAAGAATACGGATGAAGAAGAAGAGGGAGAACGAGTAGTGAAGGAGCGAGAAGGAGGAGATGATCATGGGATTGGAGAAGAATTGATTTGATTGATTGAGTACTTTATTAATGTAGATTACAATATATACTGGCTTATACACTTATATACAATAGCTTACAATACAGCAAAATTATAGATGAATTTACATAATATAGACTAAGAAAATAATTATTGAACTGTATATGATATGAGAAAGCAATTTGTAATATAATAACTATGGATAATTATATTGTTATGCATCTACATAAATTGGCGGAGCTTTGGACATATCAATGTCCATTCTTTGGAAAGAATATTAGAAATATCCTCCCCACTAACTCTCTACCAAGAAGAGGGAGAAGAAGAAGAAGAGGTAGAGGAAGAAAGAGATGAATAAGTAGCAATGTTAAGAAAGGAGTAAGACGAAAAATAATAGAAGCAGAAGGAGAATCTGACCATGGCGGAGAAGCGGTATGAGGAGGAAAAGCGGTATGAGGAGGAGGAGCAAAAGGAGGAGGAGGAGTAGTTAGAGGACAAGTAAAGAAATAAAGATGAGTAGAAGTAAGGTTAGAAAGAAATGGAAAAGGTAGTGGAGTATCAGTAGAAAGAGGAAGAAAATACTAAGACTTAAAATCTATCGTTGAAGTGAACAGCCATGACACTGTAAGTGTGTTTGACCGTTATTGTACCTCCCTGCTTCTTCTTCTATTCTTCTTCGTCATCTTCTTCTCCTTCTTCTTCTTCTTCTTCTTATTTTTCCTCTTCTTCTCCCTTCCTTTTCTTTTTTTTCTCCTTCTTTGTTCTGCCACTTCGGTCTCCATTGTCCACTTTCTAAGAGTGGCCAACCAAGATTAAAAACCAAGGGTTCATTCTTTTACTTTCTCTCTCTTCTCTACCGAAGATTCATTCCTCTAACCCTGAAGAAGAAGAAGAAGAAGAAGAAGAAGAAGGAAGAAGAAGAAGAAGAAAGAAGAGAAAGAGAAGAAGAAGAAGAAGAAGAAGAAGAGAGAAGAAGAAGAAGAAAGAGAAGTAGAAGAGGAAAGAAGAAGAAGAAGGAACGAAAAAGAAGAGAAGACAGGAGAGAGAAGAAGTAGAAGAGAAAGAAGAAAAAAGAGAAGAAGAAAGAAGTAAGAAGGAGGAAGAAGAAGAAGTAGAAGAAAACAAGAAGAAGAAGAAGAACAGAAGAAGAGATAGAAGAGAAGTAGAAGGGGAGGGAAGAGATAAAAAGAAATAGTGGAAGAAGAAGAAGAATGAGGAGGAGAAGAGAGTAGAAGACGTAGAGAAGAAGAAGAAGTAGAAGAAGAAGTAGAAGAAGAAGAAGAAGACGAAAAAGTAGAAGAGTAGAAAGAAAATGATTGATGATTGATTGAGTACCTTAATGTAGATTACAAATATATAATGGCTTATACACTATATACAATAGCTTACAATACAGCAACATTATAGATGAATTTACATTATATTATAGACTGAGAAAATAATTATTGAACTGTATATGATATGAGAAAGCAATTCGTAATAACTATAGATAATATTGTAATGCATCTACATAAATTGGCGGAGCTTTGGACATATCAATGTCCATTCTTCGGAAACAATATTCAATATATCCTCCCCACTAACTCTCTACTAGAAGAGAGTGAGGGAGAGGAAGAGGAAGAAGAAGAAGAAGAAGAAGAAGAAGGAAGAAGAAGAAGAAGAAAAAGAAGAAGGAAAAGGAGAAGAATGAGGTGAGAATATGTGTAGAAAAAAGTTGTATTGTCTGTGTTCATTAGGCAAGTTGAATGTGGTGCGCAGGAAACGACAAAAGAAAGCTTCATTGTCTCCTGAATTCGTGCACTAAATGTTGCAAGAGAATGGAGAGGAGAGAGATGAGGAGGAAGATGATGATGAGGATGAGAATGAGGATAAGGATGAGGATGAGAATGATGATGAGGATGAGGATGAGAATGAGAATTAGGATGAGGATGAGTATGAGGTTTAGGTTGGAGTTGAGGATGAGGATGAGGATGAGGATGAGGATGAGAATGGGAATGAAGATGAGGATGAGAATGAGGATGATGATGAGGATGAGGATGATGATGAGGATGAGGATGAGGATGAGAATGATGATGAGGATGAGAATGATGATGAGGATGAGGATGAGGATGACAGTGAGGATGAGAATGAGGAGTAGGATGAGGATGATGATGAGGACGAGGATGAGGATGAGGTAGAGGATGGGATGAGAATGAGGATGAGGAGGAGGATGTGGATGAGGACGAGGATGAGGATGAGGATGAGGATGAGGATTAGGATGAGGATGAGGATGAGGATGATGATGAGGATGAGGATGAGGATGAGGATGAGGTTGAAGATGAGGATGTGGATGAGATTAGGATGAGGATGAGGATGAGGATGAGGATGTGGATGAGGATGAGGATTAGGATTAGGAAGAGGATGAGGATGGTGATGAGGAGGAGTAGAAGGAGAAGATGGATGAAGAGGAAGAGGATGAGGATGAGGATTAGGAGGAGTAGAAGGAGAAGATGGATGAAGAGAAAGAGGAGGAGAAAAAGTAAGGATAAGACCATGAACAAGTTCCAACTACAGTAGATTTGTAGAGCAGGAAATATGATGGAAAATAGAAATTCGAAGAGAGAAAATGGGACAGAGATTGAACAAATACAATGCCAAGGAATGGAACAAGTTTATAGGGGGAGAGAATTGAAAATATCTGGTGTGGCGCACTCACACAACTTTACTTGCCGTAATGAAAATTGATCACCTGACGCTAGTGTTCCCGCGCATCTCAAGTCTACTTATAAACAAATATCTGAGCCAGCTGGTGACAGGACAATAATGCTAAGGTGCGTAAAGATATACGCGCCGCGAACATGAGCAATTCACTTCTAATCAGCTGACTATATCTGTATTTTTACAGAAACGGTAAGATATAGATATGAAAAGCTTGGCATCAGCTAGGGTTAAAAGTGAATCGCTCATGTTCGCGGCGCGTAAATCTGTACGCACCTCTAGACACACACGATGTGTGCTATCTCTTCATAGTAAATGATTTAATAGAATCAACAGTTGCCAATAGTTTGCAATTGAAATGATAACATTTTCTCGAATTTCGAGCTTATTTTGAATTTCAGATGAAAATGTTACTGAAATTTGAATGTAGAGATTCTCATGTTCAATCTTTTCCACTTGAAATTTTTTGTTTGAATTGTATCTGAAGCCTGTTGATTGAGAATCTTAAATCAAACTTTGCATAGATTTGGCGGAGCTCCTGAAATTTCTTCAGACATGGGACTTGTGGCAGTTGATATAGCTTTTTGATGACTACTTCAGGTATGAATTTGATCAAAGTCGTTGAAGCCATTCTCGAGAAAATCGCGAAAACCCCTGTTCTTGACAACAACATTTTAGCCATTTCAGCTGCCATCTTGAATCGCATTTGATTGGAATTGTTTGTGTCAGATCCTTATATTGTAAGGA
Organism: Nilaparvata lugens; assembly: GCF_014356525.2. Taxonomy (NCBI): domain Eukaryota; kingdom Metazoa; phylum Arthropoda; class Insecta; order Hemiptera; family Delphacidae; genus Nilaparvata; species Nilaparvata lugens. The sequence goes on along the minus strand of NC_052517.1, from coordinate 22,544,437 downwards.
CCTCACGTTCCAAATTTCAAGTCATTCCGTTGATTGGGAGTTGAGATATCGTGTACACAGACGCACATACACTCATACACACACACACACACACACACACACACACAACACACACACACACACACACACACACACACATATATATACAGACCAATACCCAAAAACCACTTTTTTGGACTCAGGGGACCTTGAAACGTATAGAAATTGGGGTAACTTAATTTTTTCCGGAAAGCAATACTTTCCTTACCTATGGTAATAGGGCGAGCAAAGTAATAATGAAGAACATCAAGGAGGAGAAGCTGAAAGAGCAGAAGAAGGAGAAGAAATAGAAAAAGATTGATTGATTGATTGATTGATTGATTGATTGAGTACTTTATTAATGTAGATTACAATATATACTGGCTTATACACTTATATACAATAGCTTACAATACAGCAAAATTATAGATGAATTTACATAATATAGACTAAGAAAATAATTATTGAACTGTATATGATATGAAAGAAAAGCATTTAATATAATAACTATAGACAATATTGTAATGCATGTACATAAATGGCGGAGCTTTGGACATATCAATGTCCATTCTTCGGAAACAAAATTCAATGTATCTTCCCCACTAACTCTCTACCAAAAGGAGAAGAAGAAGCATAAGAAGGAGTAGTAGAAGAAGAAGAAGAAGAAGAAAAAGAAGGAGAAGGATTGGAATGAGATGAAGAAAAAAAGAGGAGTATGTTCATTTGTTGGAGCTGAAAAGAACGGAAATTTAGTGACAATGCAAAGAAGTGAAAAAACTGAATCTCAACACTTGCCCTATCATTTGTCGCACTTCTTCTTCTTCTTCTTCTCCTTCATCTTCTTCTTCTTCTTTCCTTCTTTTTCTTCTATCCCTACTCCTCTTTTATCTCCGTCTTTGTTTTATTTCTCACGTTAGACAATAACAAAGACAATGAGTGTCACACACATGCACACACTGCAAAATGACAACAAAGGAAATAACACAGGGAGTCATGTTCTAGTTTAAAGGAATGAGGAGGAGAAGGTGGAGGAGGAGGAGGGGAAGAAGAAGAAGAAGAAGAAGAAGAAGAAGAAGAAGGAGGAGGAGTGGAAGAAGAAGAAGAAGAAGAAGAAGAAGAAGAAGAAGAAGAAGAAGAAGGTTGCGAAGGTGATGGAGAAGAGGGTGATGGTGAAGGGGAAGGAGAAGAGGAAGATGGTGGCAGAGATGAAGAAGGAGGAGAAGATGGAGAAGAAGAAGAAGGAGAAGAAGGTCAACAACAAGAACAAGACGACTGAGGAGAAGAAGGAAAAGAAGAAGACGGTGGTGAAGAAGAAGGTGTAGGTTATGGTGAAGATGAAGATGGGGGTTGTGATGAAGAAGAAGGAGAAGAAGAAGAAGAAGAGGAAGAAGAAGAAGGAGAAAAATAAGAAGAAGAAGAAAAGGGTGGTGAAGGAGAAGGTGAAGGAGGATGAACAGGAGGTGATAGAGTAAGAGAAGGAGGATGATGGGTAGGAAACGGTGTATGATAACATGAGATAGAGTATTTTGAATAGGTTAAGGTGATTCTGATAGAAGAGGAATATAGAGAAGTTTAGGTGGCGAAAATGGATGTAAAGGATGAGGAGGAGAAGAAGGAGGTGGTGGAGGAGCAGGAAGAGGAGTAGGGGTTGGAGGAGGAGGAAACACGAGACAAATGATGGGAACAAAAGAGTAATTTGCACAAAAAGAATACCTGACACATTTCCACCGTATGACAACATGTAGGAGCAGATGAGGAGGAGGAGGAGATGTTTGTTAAGGAGGAAGAGTGTGAGGAGGAGGGAGAGGTGATGGAGGAGGATGGTGATGATGAAGGAGGAGGAAAAGAAGAAGATGATCAGATGTTGACTATTGATATCGTAAATCTCACTGTATAGGCACAGTATACATACAGTATGGTATGGAAACTCGCCTAGTACCCTGGCGCATAAATCCGCCATCTTGTTAGGAAGTTCCACATTGTGATATAGTGAGGTCCACGTTATAATGGCAGTGAATAGAAGAAGAAGAATGGCGATGCATTAATTAATTATATTTCCACACTGTCAAAATTATAATTGGCATCGTTGTGGACCTAGAAAAGGATAGTACCACCGGCTTTGTCGAATGATAGACAAGGATAGTTACATCAAAGTTAATCAAATACTGTCATTTTAACGTGGACCTCACTATAGTATTGATGGTAGGTTCGGATCACTCTACTGATCCGGATCAATTGATCTCGTTCACTGCCACGAGCCAATCAGAAGACCAGGATTGGAACTTCCTAAGGTCACGTGACGTGTTTAGTATTGGCGTCATGTAAAAAGCATTGGTTAGATGGGCCTATGATTGACAGTTTCCATTCTGTACCTATTCTGTGGTATAAGTTGTTTCGATTTGAACTACAATTTATAGTGGGGTGCACGTTATAATGGTAGTGGAGAAATATAGGGGAATAACGTTGCCGATCCTCTGTCTTGTCAATGCCTTCTATGGAGGGTAGCTGATACAGATTTATTGATGTAATATTAACTATTCATCCTCGTTTGAAAAAACCAATCATATTCTATTATGCAAGAAATTATGTTTTACAATGATTTTATAATTCATTTTCATGAATGAGATGAAGTGTTTTGTAACTTAATCACTAATAATTCTACATTGCTGAAAGACGATCTGGCAACAGCTGGCAAAGCTAGAAAGAGATAGCGCTATCCGCTTTGTGGAAAGATAGACAAGGATAGCAATACCATTGCTAATCAAACACTGCCATTATAACGAGGACATTACTGTAGGTTCATTCGATTTGATATACAATCCGGAAAGTATAAATTCAACGAAAATAGAATAGATTGAATTAGAGCACCCCTGAGTGCACGAATTAATATACTAGACTCGAATCGAGTCCATTATTTTGCATCGTTTGCAATTCATTTGCATTATTAGTTTAGGCACGACACCTAGGGTGATACTGAAGAAGAATATGAAGAAGAAGATGAAAAGAACAAGAAGAAGAAGAAGAAAAAAGGAAGAGGATTAAGGGGAAGAAGAAGAAGAAAAAAAGAAAGAAGATGACAGAGAAGAGGTAAAGGATGAAGGAGTAAAGGAAGATGAATCTGGAGGACAAGTGATAGAAGATGGAGAAGAGGTGGGTAATGAGAAAGAAGAGGGAGTTGATGAAGAAGAAGGAGTAGAACAAGAATAAGGATAAGAAAAAAAAGAGGAAAAGAAGAAGAAGAAGAAGATGAGAAGATGAAGAAAAAAGAGAAGATGATGATCTAGTAGTAGTAGAGGAACAAAAATGAGAAGAAGAGAGAGAAGATGAACAACTAGTTGTAGTAGAAAAAGGAGAGGTGATGGAGGGAGAAGGATAAGAAGGTTGAGAAGAAGACGAAAACATCTCACCTGTTCTGGCAACAAGAACAAGAAGAAGAAAAAAGAGAAGATTATGATCTAGTAGTAGTAGTAGAGAAACAATAATGATGAGGAGAGAGAGAAGATGAACTAGTTGTAGTAGAAAAAAAAGAGGTGATGGAGGGTGAAGGAGAAGAAGACGAAAACATCTCAGCTGTTGTGGCAACAAGAAGAGGACAGAAAGAAGAATGTAATGAAAATTATAAGAATGGAGGATAATGCAGTGGATGAATACCAAGGATAAAGAGATAAGAATGTGAGAAGCAAGACAATAAAATCGTTATTGGAAATGATAAGAACAAATAATAAAAAAGATCAGTGTGAGAATGAAGAGAAGTAGGAGAAGAAGATGTGGAGAAGTAGAGAAGCAAGGGAGGTACTAGAAAAACTTGTTGGAGGAGAATAGCGTGGTAAAAGAGAACAGAAATAGGAGGAGAGGAGAAGAAAGTGAAGAACTGGAAGAAGAATATATGATTAGTTTGGACAGAGCTTTCCAGTAGGGTGACACAATGCAGGGTTTAAAATAATTCTCCAGCTGTGAAATTCAATTTGGATTTGGACTGTGTGCGTGGTCTCTGTGGTCTGTGGTTGCGGGAGGAGGAGGAGGAGGAGGAGATGAAGAGGAGGAGGAGCAGATAGAGCACGAACAGGAGGAGGAGGAAGAGTTGGAAGAGGAGCAGATAGAGCACTAACAGGAGGAGGTGGAGGAGTTGGAAGAGGATTGATAGTGAGAGAGAGAAATATTCGTTGAATGGGACAGATTTCAGAGAGAGCAGTATTTTTAGGACACAGGGGAGATTTTTTGTTTGAGGAGGAGGAGGAGGATTGGAAAATGAGGAGGAGGAGGAGGAGGAACAAGAGTAGGAGAAGGAGATAGAGCATGAAAAGGAGGATAAGGACGAGGAGTAGGTGGAAGAGGAGGAGTGAGAGAGAGAGAGAGTAATATTCGTTGAAAAGGAAAGATTTCAGAGAATGAAAAATATCTATGACAAAGGATTTGTAGAGGAGGAAGGAGAAGAGGAGAAGGAGGAGCAGGAAAAAGAGTAGAAGAAGGAGATAGACAACGAACAGAAGGAAAAGGTGGGACGGGAGGAGTGAGAGTTAGAGAGAGAGAAATATTTGTTGAAAGAGAGAGATATCTTGAAGAGGATTATTATTAGGACAGAGGGTTTGAAGAGGTGAAGGAAGAAGAGGAGGAGTAGAATCAAGAGGAGGAGGAGTGAGTGTAGGAGGAGGAGGAGGTGTGAGAGTGAGAGAGAGAAATATTTGTTGAAAAGGAGAGATATCTTGAAGAGAATTATTTTTGGACGGAGGGTTTGAGAAGGAGAAGGAAGAAGGGGTGGTGTAGAAGGTGGAGGAGGAGTAGGATCAAGAGGAGGAGTGTGAGTGTGAGAGGAGGAGGAGGAGAAGGTGTGAAAATGAGAGAGAGAAATATTTTTCTGAATAGGAGTGATTTTCCGAATGATAATTATTTTCAGGAAAGAGGGGTTGAAGAGGAGGAGAAGATGAGAGGAGGATGAGAAAATATTAAGCAGGAGAGGAGGAGGAAGATGAGGAGGACGAGTGGTAGAAGTGAGTGGAGGAAAAGTAGGTCCAGGAGAGGAAAGAGGGATGCGAGAAGGAGGATGGAAGAGCAAGACAGAAATATTTTTCAGAATAGGAGTGATTTTCCAAATGATAATTATTTTCAGGAAAGAGGGGTTGAAGAGGAGGAGAAGGAGGAGGAGGATGAGAAAATAAGTAAGAGGAGGAGGAGGATGGGAAGATGAGGAGGACGAGTGGGAGAAGTGAGTGGAGGAAAAGTAGGTTCAGGAGGAGGAAGAGGGATGCGAGAAGGAGGAGTGGAAGAGAAAGAGGGAAATATTTTGTCGAAAGGAATAGATTTCCGAGAAAGAAGAATTTTTTAGGATAGAGGATTTGAAGAGAAGGGAGAGGATGTGGTGGAGTGGGAGGAGAAGGATTAGAGAGAGAAATGAAAAATTTTGAGTGAGAGGGGAGCAGAGATTGAATAAATGGACCTGCTGTGCAGAATAAGCCCTTAAATTTAGGAAACCACGAAAATAAATTCAGGATTTTCTTATCCCACTTTGTCTTATCGATTTGTCCGCTCTCTCATTTCCAATCTGCTTACTCTTGTCTACAGCCTTCTTCTTCCTACTCCTCCTCCTCCTTCTTCTTCTTCTTATTCTTCTTCTTCTATTCGTCCTTCGTTTATTATTCCTTTTTTAATTGCGCGAAATTTCGCATTTCAAGGATAATATGAGAGGAAAAAGGAGCCTCCTTCATACGCCAATATTAGAGTAAAAATCAGACTATAGAATTATTCATCATAAATCAGCTGACAAGTGATTACACAGATGTGTGGAGAAGCCAGTCTATTGCTGTATTTCCATAAGGTCTATAGTTTCAATCAGGTACTTTGTGGATGAGAATACTGCGTGAGGTCCACTGTTCACAGAACTACCAGCTATATAGATCACTGTGGGAAGCATTTAAGGGATGAACACACAATAAACAGTGATAACATTGTCAAACTCCCCAAAGAGAAGTAAATGAGATAACACAGCTATAAACCGTGTCCCCTCAGGGGATAACCGGGTTAGATTTAACCGTGGCTAGATTTTAACAATGGAGTGTCGAATTTTGAAATTTCCAACACCCCTGGGATTGTTCTTGTTCTATAGTGAGGTCCACGTTATAATGGCAGTATTTGATTAACATTGGTGTTGCTATCCTTGTCTATCATTCCACAAAGCAGATAGCGAATGTATCAAATCATAGTGTTGTGTATCAAGTTGAGATGATACTGTATCATATTGTGTTGATACTGTATCATGTTGTGGTTGCTCTTGTTCTATAGTAAAAAGTAAATTCGTATGGCTTTTGTTGGTGGGGAGTCCCTTGCGGGAAGGTCCCACCGCCTGAATATATAATTTAAGCCGTCAATGGGCCTTACGACTGTCATGCTTCAGCCGGGACCGACAGTTCAACGTGCCCATCCGATTGTTCTATGGTGAGGTTCACGTTATAATGACAGTATTTGATCAACATTGGTTTTGCTATCCTTGTCTATCATTCCACAAAGCATATAGCGAATGTATCGAATCATAGTGTTGTGTATCAGGTTGAGATGATACTGTATCATATTGTGTGGATGCTGTATCATGTTGTGGTTGTTCTTGTTCTATAGTGAGGTCCACATTACAATGGCAGTATTTGATTAACATTGGTGTTGCTATCCTTGTCTATCATTCCACAAAGCAGATAGCTAATGTATCGAATCATAGTGTTGTGTATCGAGTTGAGATGATACTGTATCATACTGTGTTGATACTGTATCATGTTGTGGTTGCTCTTGATCTATAGTAAAAAGTAAATTCGTATGGCTTTTGTTGGTGGTGAGTCCCTTGCGGGAAGGTCCCACCGCCTGAATATATAATTCAAGCCGTCAATGGGCCTTACGACTGTCATGCTTCAGCCGGGACCGACAGTTCAACGTGCCCATCCGATTGTTCTATAGTGAGGTTCACGTTATAATGACAGTATTTGATCAACATTGGTTTTGCTATCCTTGTCTATCATTCCACAAAGCATATAGCGAATGTATCGAATCATAGTGTTGTGTATCAGGTTGAGATGATACTGTATCATATTGTGTGGATGCTGTATCATGTTGTGGTTGTTCTTGTTCTATAGTGAGGTCCACATTACAATGGCAGTATTTGATTAACATTGGTGTTGCTATCCTTGTCTATCATTTCACAAAGCAGATAGCGAATGTATCAAATCATAGTGTCGTGTATCAAGTTGAGATGATACTGTATCATATTGTGTTGAAACTGTATCATGTTGTGGTTATTCTTGTTCTATAGTGAGGTCCACGTTATAATTGTACTCCTCCCCTTCCATCTTCTCCTTCATCACCACCATCATTTTTTCGCCCTTATCTTTTTCCTTCTCGTTCTTCTCCACCTCTCCCTCCTACTGCTCCTCCTCCTCCTACTCCTCCTCCTCCTTTTCCATCATCATTCTTTCTCCTCCTCCTCCTTTTCCTTCTCCTCCTCGTTCTCCTCCCCTTCCATCTTCTCCCCAATCTCCACCATCATTTTTTCGCCCTCCCCCTTCACCTCACACTCCACCTCCTCCTCCTCATCATCCTCCTCCTCCTCCTCACATCCTGTCCAAAAATCTTGTCCTTCATTGCATCAAAAAAACGTCTCTCAAGATAAAAAACTCCTTTCAATTTTGTGTCTCTCTGTTTCTGGGTTGAACGTGATCTTCAGACCTTTTCGTTTCATTTTATCTCCGATTTTTCTCTCTCACAATTCACTGCAAATTGTCAGCTCCTCTTATATGGGATGACATCGAAGCTTTCCATTGAATCAATGGTCACAGTTTGAGACGTGAACCTCAATATGGCGTATTTTCGTGACTCTTATAACGAGAGAAATCCGGTCCAGGGTTCGACTTTTTTTCGAAAGACATTTTTTTTACACTTTTCTTGACCTCTCTCATTATATCCCTTCGATAAGAGGAGGAAGTAGAGAGAAAGTTGAGAAATGAATACAATTGGAGATTTGAGAGAGGTGGAGGATGAAGATGAAGATGGAGGAGAAGAAGAAGGAGATTGAGGAGGAGGATGTGATGGAGAAGGAGAAGGAAGAGTTGAAGAAGTAAATTATATAGAAGAGGAAGTAGATAAGTAGAAGAAGACGAAGAAGAAGAAGAAGAAGAAGAAGAAGAAGAAGAAGAAGAAGAAGAAGAAGAAGAAGACGGAGAAGAAGAAGAAGATGATGGAAGAAAAGAAGAAGAAGAAGAAGAGGAAGAAGAAGGAGAAGAAGAGTGGGTGAGAGAATAGAGAGAGGATTTGAACTGCAATTACCGGTTAGGGTGAAGATGGGCGAAGAAATTGGGAGAGAGAGGAAAAGAAGCAGAAGAAGGAGAAGTAGATAAGTAGGAGACGAAGAAGAAGGAGAAGAAAAAGCAGAATAAGAAGAATGATGTTGGGGAGAGAGTTTAGACATAAATACACTTCGAGGTCCAGGGTTCGACTTTTTTTGAAATATATTTTTTTACACTATTCTTGACCTCTCCCATTATATCCCTCCGATAAGAGAAGAAAGTGGAGAGAAATTTGAGAAATAAATACACTTGGAGATTTGAGAAAGGTGGAGGATGAAGATGAAGACGGAGAAGAAGAAGGAGAAGGAGAAGTGATAGGAGGAGGAGAAGGAAGAGGAGGAGAAGGAGAAGAAGAAGTAGTAGTAGAAGAAGGAGAAGAGGAAGAAGAAGAAGAAGAAGAAAAAGAAGAAGAAGGATGTGGGGGAGAAAGTTTGGACATAAATACACTTTGAGGTCCAGGGTTCGCCTTTTTTTGAAATGAGCTATTTATGTATTAAGAGCGTGATGCGCGAATTTATCGCTCACACAAAACAGTTATCACGCGACGCGAAGCGGATTGTGATAATTTTGCAAGAGCAATAGAGAAGCATTACATGTGGATTACATACAAAATTTTTTCCACAACTGCCCAAACCTGTTAAATTACTTATATCGGCGGAGTTACAATTACCGACTTTTTAGGTTAAGATCTGACTTTTTGGTGAGCTGCTTACAATCAGCTGATTAGGTAGCGTAAAGAAACTCTTCTGCGCATGTGCGAATGATTTGGGAGCGTAAAGTAAATCTACTGCGCATGCGCGGATGGTTAGCCAGCGAAAAAGTAGATTCTCCTCAGAAATAAGCTGTTTTACGAGGAGAATTGAGTATGTAAATTCTTTCTTCACGCGCAGTTGTAGGAAAAAAAACATTTTTGCCCGTGGTGTGAACGCTATTTTCCGCCACACACAAAAATGAACAATATATATATGAGAATAGTTGTTTACTAAGCACTTCCGAAAGCAGAAGTGGAAGGTGATAGCTCTAGCAAATCTGAGGTAATCTGAATATCAGGAATTGTCCAAGTATTTTCTTTTTTATTCTGATTTGTCTAAATAACCTGAAAGATGATGTTCAATTATGTGGGAGGTTGCGTTTATACTTTTTTATTCTTTCAAATGACAATAAGATGATATTCTTATAAATGTTTTAATCATTGAACAATGAAAAGTTTTTTGATCAGCTGTTGTTTGATCACATTTCTTAGTTGCATGTTAGCGGCTGGAAAGGGTACTCGTTTGGGCCTAGGCCGGAAAAAAACCTGTTCTGACGTCAGACGAGGGTCGTCTGCAAACAATGTCTTTCAGATCTACGTAGGGACTGGAAAACAGCTGCTTTCTGTGCAGTGTGGCGAAAAATAATTATTCAAATTTTATTGGAATTAAAGTCAGTGAGAAGAATACAATAAGAGTGAAAATTGGGAACATTAGATGAAGTAGATGATGATGAAGAGGAAAAATAAGGAGGAGAAGAAGTAGAAGAAGGAGAAGAAGAAGAAGATGGAAGAGGAACCATTTTTCTCTTTTTCAACACCAAAAGCGTAGAACAATGCTCTTCCGCCATTTGGAAATTCAGCAATTCTGTGTGACAATAATTCTTTTGCAAAAAGAAACATTATATCTTTTCCAAGCAAGTTAACTTAAACAGAAGAAGCCTATAACGACTTACTCTAGGCTATTTGTTTTCACTCGTTCTTCTCCTTCTTCTCCTTCCTCTTCATCTTCTTCTTCTTCTTCCTCAACCTCTTCTCCTACACCTTCCTCTTCGCCATCATCCACTTCGTCTTCATCATCATATTCTTCTTATTTTCCTTTCGCTCCTCCTCCTTCTTCCCCATCTCCTTCTTTGTCCTTTTCTCCCACTCCCTCTCCCTCACAACCTTCTCACACACCACTTTCTCCTTCTTCATCCTCCTCCTTCTTCTCCTTCCTCCTCATTTCTTCTTCCTCCATTCATCTTCTGTGCCACCATCTTCTCATTCCTTCTCTTTTTGTTCCTCTTTTTTAGCTGCTTCCTTCTCTTATCGAAGAGTGATTCTGAAAGAAATTAGAATAAGGAATAGATAAAGAGAGACTAATAGTGTCGCTATCTCCTCCCAAACCTGATACAAAGGAGATCTATGTAAAAAGTTAGCCTATTATTTCCAGTTAAGAATGTCTCTTGGAACATTATTTTCTTAACCCTCCCTTCAGCTATTTATTTAAATGTTATTTTTCTGAGCAAACGTAGCAAGTTACTACTTTTTACTATAGTGAGGTCCACGTTATAATGGCAGTATTCGACTAACTTTGGTATTGCTATCCTTGTATATCATTCAACAAAGCAGATAGCGAATGTAACAAATCATAGAGTTGTGTATCAAGTGGAGATGATACTGTATCATATTGTGTTGATACTGTATCATGTTGTAGTTGTTCTTGTTCTATAGTGAGGTCCACGTTATAATGGCAGCACCTGATTAACATTGGTGTTGCTATCCTTGTCTATAATTCAACAAAGCGGATAGGGCTATCTCTTTCTCGCTTTCCTCTGTTGCTAGATCGGCTTTTAACAATGTAGAATTAATAATAAATTTACAAAATATCTCATCTTGATCATGAAATTATTGATAAATATATTTTCTTGTTCAATAGAATATGATTGATTATCTTAAACGAGGATGAACAGTTAATATTACATCAATAAACCTGTATCAGCTACCGTCTATAGAAGGCATTGACAAGACAGAGGATCGGCAACGTTGTTCCATCTTCCTCCACTGCCTTTATAACGTGGTCCTTACTATAGGAGACGCGAATGAGTCTTGGTTTTTTCTTTACGGATAAAATATAAATCAATAAGATTCTTATATCTTATATTTTATCTTATGGTTGCGGAATTTTTAACTTTAAACGTCAAAAATCATCTATAATTTCATGGAATAATTCAATTCAACAGGAACTTACTGGTAGTTCTGTGAACAGTAGACCTCACGCAGTGTTCTCATCCACAAAAACCTGATTGAAACTATAGACCTTATGGAAATACAGCAATAGACTGGCTTCTCCACACATCTGTGTAATCACTTGTCAGCTGATTTATGATGAATAATTCTATAGTCTGATTTTTACTCTAATATTGGCGTATGAGAGACGCTCCGTTTTCCTTTTATATTATCCTCGATATGCAAAATCTTCAACAACCTTGTATATTCGTCGACGCGCAATTAAAAAAGGAACATACCTGTCAAATTTCATGAAAATCTATTATCGCGTTTCGCCGTAAATGCGCAACATATAAACATTTAATCATTTGAACATTTAACCATTTAAACATTAAGAGAAATAATGCCAAACCGTCGACTTGAATCTTAAACCTCACTCCGCTCGGTCAGTTATCCCATTAATTAATGGGATTGAAATTATGATTATTCAATCAATTAATTCCAGATATTTCAAAAATATAATTGATTGTTTTAAACAAAAATGGACATTTGATAGCCAGATACCTGTATCAGCTACCGTCTATAGAAGGCATTGTAAAGGCAGAGAATCGGCAACGTTGTTCTTCTATCTTTCTCCACTGCATTATAACGTAGACATCACTTTAGTTACAAAACCCCTCTCAAATGCTAATGTTGTAACAATTTTCAAGTATACTCGAAAAGCCCCTAAATTATGAAGTAAATTATTCCTCTTACATGAACACATGAATGTATGTTAACAACTGAATACAAGCCTGTATGAAGTGAATACATACACCGTACTTACATATATGTATCTGCTCATATATGCATATATATTCTCTACATATCCCATTTGTGTAACACTCTATGTGGCCGACAATGATGTAAAAACTCTCTTTTATTCTCTCTCTCTCTCTCTCTCTCTCTGTCTCTCTCTGACTCTCTCTGTCTCACTCACTCACTCTCTCACTCACTGTTCCTACTTTTCTCTCACATTCTCTCTTACTCTCTGTCTCACTCACTCTCTCTCACTGTCTCACTCACTCACTCTCTCTCTCTCTCTGTCTCACTCACCCACTCTCTCACTCACTGTTCCTACTTTTCTCTCACATTCTCTCTTACTCTCTGTCTCACTCACTCTCTCTCACTGTCTCACTCACTCACTTAAGTCGAGTGAGTAAACGTGTGTCAGTTCGGCTCCGTCTTCTAACAGATATTTCGTAGGGTTATACAGTTCAATTCACTTCAAATTATACATCTAGTTATTCAGTTTCTCGAGCTTAATTCAATAGTGAAATTGTATTTTTGATTAACTCACACTCTTTTTATTTATCTTGAAAAAACATTCCTAAATCTTCAGTTCACCTTCTCGCCTATAAAAGTGTAAATCCACCTAACGGTACACGATGGTTCGACCGAATAGAGGCACACCGAAGAATGAGGTCAATGCTCCGAAGCCAGCTATTTCTGGAGCATTGTCCGAAGAGACCCTCCTCATTATTCGACAGCAAATCGAAGAGTCTGTCCACAGTGCTGTATCAATGGCTGTGAAATCTATTTTCGAGGAACTTCAGGCATTGAAGGAGGAGAACAACAGCTGCACGATAGAATTCGTGAGCTGGAGGTGTCTTGTCACCTGAAGGTCGACGACCTCGAGCAATATGGGCGCCGACATTCTATACGTATTTTTGGGATCCCGGAGAGCGACAAAGAAGACACGGACCTGCTGGCGCTCGATGTCTTTAACAAGAAGCTGAACGTGCCCGTGACTCTGGCGGATGTCAACCGCTCGCATCGCGTTGGAAGGCGTCAACCACCTCAACAAGGGCAAGCTAAACCCAAGGACCGACCCATCATAGTTCGACTCTGCAGCTACCGGACCAGGAAGATGATCTTCGACGCTAAGAGGAAGCTGAAGGGTTCCGGCGTCACCATTCGCGAGGATCTGACTGCGGAGCGTCTCAAGATCCTCAACGCTGCGGCGACCGTCATGGGCATAGGAATGTCTGGTCATCGGACGGGAGGATCAAGATCTCTATCGGCGAGGGAGGATCCAAGAGGGTCCACACAGTCGAGAGGATGACCGACCTTCAAAAAATAAAGGTAAATTAAATCATTTCAGGATTCGATTACTAAGGTGCCCTTCACTACAAAATAGGAAATTCGTATTAAAACATTTCACAATAGATATACCTTGGCATTTTTCATGAGCTGGCTTTCTGTTCTATAAATGAATCTTTCCACTGCTATTTATGATTATGTATGAGGCAATTATTTCAAACTAAGGAGATCCACATTTGTTAATACTGATTAATAATTTATCTTGATATTAATTCCCAAAACTACGTTCAATGCATCAACTACTATACTCCAGAGGGTACTTAGAGAATCATTATCTCTATTCTTACTAATAATTATTACATCTCTTACCAAAATTATTTCCATAATTAATAATTTTCGAAATGCTGAATTTCAAATAAATTGGATGATTAACATACGTTATAGATATGGATGTAATCTATAGGTAAGATAGTAATCTCTTCTATATTAGGTGTACATAATGATATCTCTACTGTTGCCACAGCTCGAGCAATAGAAGCAAATGTGTGAAGAATTATTGATAGAACGAGGGGTGGGTAGTCTGTTCATATGCTTATATAGGGGCTGTGTTTCATTTAATGTTATCTTAGACATTCATCACTAAAATATACAGTTCTCAATTTACTACTTTTATTGTTATTGCAACTCCCAATAGTTAATTATACTTCTAATACTATATAATATTTTTCACACTTCACCGTTCAATCCTATTTAAAACTCATCTAAAATAATCTAGCACTTTCTCCATCGTCTCCTCTACTTCTTATTTTTCTTTCTAATTCTCTTCTTGATCTTATATTTATATGATTACTTGAATATTGTTGTTGCGATGATGATTATTTTCTTTCTATTCTTCTTCTTCTTCGTCTTTCTTCTTTTCTTCTTCTTCTTCTTCTTCTTCTCTTCTTCTTCTTCTCTTCTTCTTCCTTTCTTTTTTCTTTTCTTCTTCTTTTCTTCTTCTTCTTCTCTCCTTGATTAATTCAAGATCACAATACGATGTTCTATTTCTTATTCTATAGTTCAGTTTCATAAGTTCTTCAATTTGTGCACATTCCTTCTTTCTCTTCTTTTCTTCCCATTTTATCATTATTTTCCCTGTGATTTTTTCACTAGCTATCCAGCATGTTCAAATGTTTATTTCTCTTTCTATATCTATTTATCTTCCTACCTTTTCTCTTTCTATCTGATTACCTTCTACTAGTATCCATTATTATATTATATCCATATATTTATCCATATAATATTCGATTCTTTCCCACATTGAATCATACTATTCCTCTTCAATTTTATGGGGATATTATTCATTATCAGTTGTATTATGTATCTTTTCTCATTGATAACTTTCTTCAAAGATTTTTCGTTTTTCTGCTGGCTTTTTCTTCTCTTTTTCAGTTTTTACTGGATCCCATTTCGCTCTATCTCCACCATGAACACGATCTTCCACTACTGGATTCCATCTCTCTCTATCTCCACTTGGACTCGATTTTCCACCACTGGATTCCATCTCTCTCTGTCTCCACTTGGACTCGATCTTCCACTACTGGATTCCTTCTCGCTTACCTCCACTTGGACCCGATTCTTCCACTACTGGATACCTACTCGCTCTATCTCCACTTGGACCAGATCTCCCACTACCAGTTCTTCCTCAATCTTCGTCTTATTCACCATTAGGATTATTCATCACCGGAACTCCACACATCTACATCTTATTGTGTTTAGTGAATTTTTTTTTGAACTAGTGCTTTAAATAGTGAAGGGAGCCGAACTGTCAAGGCATGCTGAATGCACTCGAATCAAGAGACTTTTTCATTTAGGTTAAGTTTTATCAGTTTCATCCCCATTTTCCCCGTCATGTGTCGTTCTGAGGTCGGTTCACGATTGGTCTGCTGCTTCCATGATGCCTCTCACTGACACGTCAGCTCGCTCGCCCTCAAGTAGGTATGATTATTTCAATAATAGTAATAATGACGCAGGTATGTTTCTAGCAAATAAGCTCCACTCTTTCAAAAAACTTTTCAAGGCTGCTCACCTTAACGTACAATCCCTCAGTTGCCACATTGATGAACTCAGAGCAATCTTCCGTTTTCAGGACTTCAATATAATCGGAATTTCCGAATCATTTTTGAAGCCTAGTATTTCATCAAATTTTGTTGCATTGCCTGGATATAATCTTTTCCGGAATGATAGATTAAATAAAGCTTGTGGGGGTGTAGCAATTTATGTGAAAGATGGTATCAAAACAAAAGTTTTAATCACATCTAAACAAGAGTATTGTTCCAGACCAGAGTTTATGCTACTTGAATTATCCTTATCTAGTACTGATAAATTACTCGTTGGTATCTGTTATCGCCCACCAAAAATAGGTCATTTCACAGATTTCGAAAATGCCTTGCTTTCTCTTATGCCTTGTTATAACCGTATACTAGTTATGGGGGATATGAACACCGACTTGAACATGACAAATCGTAACTTTGACTACTTTCAACTGACTACAATTTTCCAATGCCTAAACATGACTATTTTACCTCTCGATCCAACTCATCATACTAATGAATCAGACACACTCATTGACCTTCTCATTGTTAGTGATCCCAATGAGGTTGTTCAAGCAGGCCAAATCTCAGTCCCAGCTATTTCTAGACATGATTTGATCTACTGTGTACTTTCCCATAAGATACCCAAGCCAGAACAGAAAATTATCACTTATAGAGACTTCAAAACTTTGATGAAGCCGCCTTCCTGACTGATGTGGCTCAGACTCCATGGCATCAAATTGAAGCATTACCCTCAGTTGATGACATGGTCAAGACTTTCGAGAATTGGACTTTGACTTTGTATGACAAACATGCACCTTATGTGACAAGGAGGATTAATAGAAAACGACGAGTACCGTGGATGACTGAAGACACACTTAAGATGATGGGACGTAGAGACAAAGCACATAGAGAATTTAAAAAGACATTTGACTTGGACAGTTTGATAGAGTATAGGAGCCTTAGAAATAGGGTTAAACAGGAATTACGGAACTCAAAGATTAGGTACTTGAATTCGTTTATGACAAACAATAGACAAGACTCTAAATCACTTTGGCAGGAATAAAAGAATTCGGGCTTGGCAAAGAGAAATCGAATCCACAAATTGACTTACCATTGAATAATATAAATGACCATTTCGTTTCACACTCTAACCGACGCGACGAAGTTGTCATTGCTAATCACATTGATGATCTTGAAGAGCAGGTTACAAACTTAGATTTACCAATCACTGATCAATTTCATTCCATCCAATCTCAGAAGAAGACACTTTCAGAGCAATTCAACGTATTCATAGTAATGCTATGGGTGTAGACAAAATTCCTATTAAATTTATCAAGAAGATGTTATTTGCTGTTTTACCAACCATTACATACATTTTCAACAAGTCACTTGAAGAAGGCATTTTCCCTGAAAACTGGAAGTTTGCTCTGGTTCGCCCTCTAAATAAAGTTCCATCACCCAATAAAGTTGAGGATTTTAGACCAATCAGTATTTTACCTGCATTGTCCAAAGTGCTAGAAAGACTCATTCATGCTCAAGTTGTAAAATTTCTAGACAACAATAGTAAGCTTCATAACTTTCAATCAGGCTTTAGAAAATTCCATTCAACTGAGACAGCTCTGCTTCGTGTCACTGATGATATAAGGTTAGCTATGGACCAAAGAAAATGCACCATCCTCACCCTATTTGATTTTTCTAAAGCATTCGATACTGTTGATCATACAGTCCTTCTGAATAAGTTGGCTATTCTTGGTTTCAGTCACAACTCGTTAGTTTGGTTTAAATCCTATCTATTAGGTAGGAAACAATGTGTATCTGTCGGTGACAAAAAGTCAACTTGGAAAAACGTTATGCATGGAGTACCACAAGGTTCAATTTTAGGCCCTCCCTCTTCACTTTGTATGCTAATGACCTTTCTTCCATTATCAAATTCTCCAGTTTCCATACTTATGCAGACGACCTTCAAATCTATTTAAGCTGTCCCATAACAAAAATAATGAAACAGTTGGAATAATGAATCAGGATATCAATTCGATAGTGGAATGGACAAAGAAAAATGGCCTTAAGCTTAATCCCATCAAAACACAACCCATTAATTGGATATTCTCGTCTTATAAACAATATTGACCTTGAATCGATTCACAAAATTAGTGTAGACGGTAATGACATTCCTTACTGTAGCTCAGTTAAAAATTTAGGCATTATTATGAATAATACTCTTGACTGGTCAGAACAAGTGAACAAAACTTGTAAAAAGGTATTCTCAGCCATGCATGCATTGAAGAAAATGCACGATATCCTCCCTAGAAACATTAAATTATTATTGGTTCAATCTCTCATCTTCCCACATTTAATGTATTGTAATTCTGTTCTTAACGATATGCAAGTCACTCTGAATGATAAACTACAGCGTTGCCAAAATTATTGTCTACGTTTCGTCTACTCTCTCCAACGCCATGATCATATCACCCCAGCCCACATTGCTAGTTCAACATTAAAGCTTCCCGATCAGAGGCTTTTTCGAATAGTCAAGCTTGTTAGAGATATCTTGATATACGGTAATCCGAACTATTTTAAAGATGATTTCAAATTTGTCTCTGAAGGTAGGAGGATAGATGCTTCACATACTAGAACCGGAGAAAGTACTTTAAGGATACCCAATCATCGAACTACTATTTTCACAAAATCCTTCTTAGTCAGTGCCTGTCGTGCATGGAATGCACTTCCTGTTTCTATCAGGTCCATCGAGAGCCGAGCGAGCTTCATCCTAACTTTAAAAAACATCTTTTGGAACAAATGACTGAAACTGTCCGGCCCTAGAACGATCACATGACATCCATCCCCACCCATCCCACAAATACAAACCTTTAAACCATGTTATAGAACGAATTGTATATATATATATATATTATATAAACTCATGTTATTTCAATTATCCACTGCATACTGCTGTATATTACTGAAAGTTGATAACCCTGATCTACTTTCAGCCTACTTCATTTTATTAATCAATTATTTGATCTTATCTACCTATATAATTATTTTATTTGATCAATTTTCTGTTTTTTTTTTCTTTAATATTCATATTGATTAAATCTTTTACAATATTTCCATTAATAAATAAATCCTTAGTTTAATAACGAAATTAACGTTTTGGTAGAGAGTTAGTGGGGAGGATATTTTTAATATTCTTTCCGAAGAATGGACATTGATATGTCCAAAGCTCCGCCAATTTATGTAGATACATAACAATATGATTATTATCTGTAGTTATTATATTACAAATTGCTTTTTCATATCATATACAGTTCAATAATTATTTTCTTAGTCTATATTATGTAAATTCATCTATAATTTTGCTGCACTGTAAGCTATTTTATTTAAGTGTATAAGCAAGTAAATATTATAATCTACATGAATAAAGTACTCATCAATAAATCTATTCTCTCTCTTCTCTCGCTCCTGTGTTGATGGCATAAAGAGTAACATGCATAACTAAAGAGCTATAATCTAAAATTTTTCTCTCTCACTCTCTTTTACTCTCTCTGTCACTCTCTCTCTCTCTTCCTTTCTCTTCATCACTCTACTCCTCCTCTTATAAAAAACATCGATTTTTAATGGTTGTTCTAGTTCTATAGTGAGGTCCACGTTATAATGTCAGTATTTGATTAACATTGGTGTTGCTATCTTTGTCTATCATTCCACAAAGCAGATAGCGGTCTCCTTCCCTACTTCCGTAATGTTACCAGATCGTTTTTCAACAATTTACAAGGATAATAAATTAACAAAATATCTTCAACCTTGAAAATTGATTATTTAAAGAAGAGATTTATCATTGAAGATTATAAAAGAAATATAATTATTAATAAATTCAAGCAAGAACAAACATTCAATATTCAGCTATTCTCTATGAAAGGCAGTGTACAAGGCAGAAAATCGGCAACTCTGTTCTACTATCTTTCTCCACGGCCATAATAACGTGAACCTCACTATGGGTATTGTATATCATATATTACATACTCGTTTATTAGCCCTGAGTTGTAGCTACCAACCTAAGATTAACAATGTGTGTACCATTTATGCATACGATGCATGGTGTGGCCTTGTTTATTTAGGTTGGCTGCACTGTTCAAATTTGTACAGCGATTTAAAGGCGGGAATGTACACACTGTTAGGTTTACGCGGGAGATTTGAATTGTTTGAATTTCGATTAGAAATACAGTACAGTGTTTTTTGAAGGTTTTATGTATTTATTCGCGAAGTTTTAGGATGAATATCATCTCTCCAGTGAGGTCCACGTTATAATGGCAGTGAAGAAAGATGGGAGAACAATGTTGGCGAACCTCTGTCTTGTCAATGCCTTCCATGGACGGTAGCTGATACCGTGGCTTCTCGCCACACTGCACAGAAAGCAGCTGTTTTCCAGTTCCTACGTAGATCTGAAAGACATTGTTTGCAGACGACTCTCATATGACGTCAGAACAGGTTTCTTCCCGGCCTAGGCCCAAAAGAGTACCCTTTCCAGCCGCTAACATGCAACTAAGAAAGGTGATCGAAAAACAGCTGAAAAAAATTTCATTTTTAAATATTTTAAACATTTATAATGATATCATTTCATTGTCATTTATTGAGAAATAAAGTATAAACTCAACCTCCCACATAATTGAACATCATCTTTTAGGTTATTTAGACAATTCAGAATAAAAAATAGAAATACTTGGACAGTTACCTGATATTCAGATTACCTCAGATTTGCTAGAGCTATCACCTTCCACTTCTGCTTTCGGAAGTGCGTAGTAAAACAACTATTCTCATATATATATATATATATATATATATATATATGATATATATATATATATATTGTTTATTTTTAAGTGTGGCGAAAAATAGCGTTCGCACCATGGGCAAAAATGTTTTTCTGGCTCTCAATCTTTTCTAGTGCTCGGCCTACGGCCTCGGAATTGAAACCGATTTCGAGCCGAAAAAATCTCATTTTCTGCTCTAGGTGCGAAATATACTATATTGTTGTAATATTAACTGTTCATTCTCGTTTGAAATAATAAATAATATTTTATTGAGAAAGAAATTATATTCTTCAATAATTCCGTAATGAATTTTCATGATTGAGATGTAATATTTTGTAAATCATTTATTAATTTCACATTGATATAAGACGATCCGGCAACAGAGCAAAGTGAGAAAGAGATAGCGCTATCAGCTTTGTTGAATGATGGACAAGGATAGCAATACTATTGCTAATCAAACACTGCCATTAAAACGTGAGCCTGCTATATATAGGGTGGTATTACAAGAGCGTATTGCTGTTATTAGGGTATAGTGTATAGGAGAGGAAAGGGGGGGTATATCTGATGTGCCCCACTTGGGAAATCAGGTGGAAAACTCTCTCGGAAAATTCTGTGCGAAATTCCGGCCCGGAAAATGTGGAAAATCGGACAATGAATGGAAAACTATGGAGAAAATATAGGGCAGGTTGAAAGTGTATGTTGAATTTTCCTCTTGTAATAATGGGGGTTGATTTGGAGCTATAGTGAGGTCCACGTTATAATGGCAGTGTTTGATTAGCAATGGTATTTATATCCTTGTCTATCATTCCACAAAGCTGATAGCGCTATCTCTTCCTCGCTTTGCTTCGTTGCCAGATCGTTTTTCAACAACGTAGAATCAACAATTTATTAACAAAATATTCCAAGTTAATTATGGAAATCCATTATTGAATTATTGTAAAATACTAGTAGTTCTGTAAAACAGTATACCTCACGCAGTATTCTCATCCACAAGTACCTGATTGAAACTATAGACCTTATGTGAATACAGCAATAGACTGGCTTCTCCACACATCTGTGTAATCACTTGTCAACTGATTTATGATGAATAATTCTATAGTCTGATTTTCACTCTAATATTGGCGTATGAGGGAGGCTCCTTTTTCATTTTATATCATCCTTGAAATGCGAAATTTCCAAAAACCTTGTATATACGTCGACGCGCAATTTAAAAAGGAACATACCTGTCAAATTTCATGAAAATCTATTACCGCGTTTCGCCGTAAATGCGCAACATTTGAACATATAAACACATAAACATTTAAACATTCAGAAAAATGCCAAACCGTCGACTTGAATCTTAGACCTCACTTCGCTCGGTCAATAACTAGAAAATTAAATAATTGGAAAATGTTCAGTTTTGAAGCATCTAAATTTGAAAATCTACGTTGTGAAAATACTTGATGACTGAAAATGTTGTGAAGTGAACAACTACAAGACTCAACCTATTTGGGACTATGTGTAACCTTATCTGAATTTGGGAGAGGAATAGCACAAGGTTACCTTATTTTTCTCTCCATATCCATTCGATAATGTACTTATTGTATCAATCAATAAAGAATTTTGGAGAATTATCGAGAAACAAACTTAATCGGAGTGGAAGAGGGAGAAGGTAGAAAAGAAAAAGAGAAATATGGAAAAGAGGAGGAAGAAGAAAAGTGAGAAGAAAGCATAGAGTGAGAAAGAAAATACAAACAAGCTCGAGAAAATTTTACAAGGACGATTGCTTTTATATACACCTCACCGCGCTTTTCATAACTCAATATAGCTTTATAATACAGCCTCGCAAATACATATATTATAATGTAAACATCTTACATTGTCAGTGAGTACATACAGTCTATGATATTATGTATATATTATTCATTTACCTATAAGTACATAGACAGTGGCCGATATAATGTATATATTATTTTTATATAGATACATACTTGAACCCGTCTACCGAACGCGTGTAGGGATGAAAGATGCTTCAATGATTTTTCTTTTTTTTCTTTTGCTTCACCTTTTCCGATATCTTCTTCTTCCTCTTCTTCTTCTTTTTCTCCTTCTTCTTCTTCTTCTTCTTCTCCCTCTTCATTTTCTGCTTGTCTTCTTCAACTCGATACTTGAAAGCTCTCAATTTTTGACGTGTTTATTCATTGCTCCATGATAATCTTCTCCACTTTCTTCCTCTTCTTCTACTTCTCCTTCTTCTTCTTCTTCTTCTCTTCTTCTTTTTCTTCTTCTTCTTCTCTTCTTCTTCTTCTTCTTCTTCTTCTTCTTCTACATCTTCTATATACTTCTCCTTCTATCCTTGTCTATCTTTCCACAAAGAAGATATCGAATATATCAAATCATAGTGTTGTGTATCAAGTGGAGATGATACTGTATCATAATTGTGTTGATAGTGTATCATGTTGTGGTTGTTCTTGTTCTATAGTGAGGTCCACGCTATAATGGCAGTGGAGAAAGATACGAGAGCAACTCTGCTGATCCTCTGTCTAGTCAATGCCTTCTATAGACTGTAGCTGATACAGGATTATTGATGTTATATCAACTGATCATTCTTGTTTAAAATGATCAATTAATTATTTCATTAAGCAATAAATTATATTTTCCAATAATTCCATAATAAATTTTCATAACTGAGATGAAATATTTTGTTGATAAATATTCATTTTTCATTAATGAAAGACGATCTGGCAACAGAGCAAAGCTTGAAAAAGATAGCGCTATCGGCTTTGTTGAATGATAGACAAGGTTAGCAACACCAATGTTGATGAAATACTGCCATTATAACGTGGACCTCACTATAGAACAAGAACAACCACAACATGATACAGTATCAACACAATATGATACAGTATCATCCCAGCTTGATACACAACACTATAATTCGATACATTCGCTATCTGATTTGTGGAATGATAGACAAGGATAGCAACACCAATGTTAATCAAATACTGCCGTTATAACGTGGACCTCACTATAGAACAAGAACAACCACAACATGATACAGTATCAACACAATATGATACAGTATAATCTCAGCTTGATACACAATACTATGATTTGATACATATTCTATCTGCTTTGTGGAATGATAGACAAGGATAGCAACACCAATGTTAATCAAATACTGCCATTATAACGTGGACCTCACTATAGAACAAGAACAACCACAACATGATACAGTATCAACACAATATGATACATTATCATCTCAACTTGATACTTAACACTATGATTTGATACATTCGCTATCTGCCTTGTGGAATGATAGACAAGGATAGCAACACCAATGTTGATCAAATACTGCCATTATAACGTGGACCTCACTATAGAACAAGAAAAACCACAACATGATACAGTATCAACACAATATGATACAGTATCATCTCAGCTTGATACACAACACTATGATTTGATACATTCGCTATCTGCTTTGTGGAATGATAGACGAGGATAGCAACACCAATGTTGATCAAATACTGCCATTATAACGTGGACCTAACTATAGAACAAGAACAACCACAACATGATACAGTATCAACACAACATGATACAGTATCATCTCAGGTTGATACACAACACTATGGATGATACATTCGCTATCTGCCTTGTGGAATGATAGACAAGGATAGCAACACCAATGTTAATCAACTACTGCCATTATAACGTGGACCTCACTATAGAACAAGAACAACCACAACATGATACAGTATCATCACAATGTGATACAGTATCATCTCCACTTGATACACAACACTATGATTTGTTACATTCGCTATCTGCTTTGTGGATGATAGACAAGGATAGCAAACCAATGTTGATCAAATACTGCCATTATAACGTGGACCTCACTATAGAACAAGATCAACCACAACATGATACAGTATCAACACAATATGATACAGTATCATCTCAACTTGTTACACAACACTATGATTTGATACATTCGCTATCTGCTTTGTGGAATGATAGACAAGGATAGCAACACCAATGTTGATCAAATACTGCCATTATAACGTGGACCTCACTGAAGCTCCTTGTATCTTTACATAAATTATTCTATTTCACAAACTTTCTATAAATATTTTCTTCACAAATATCATTCCATTCTATAGAATAAAAACGTTCAAATCCTGGGGACTGCTTTCCTTATTCAGAATGCCTTATCACAAAATTACAATATGATACAGTATCATCTCAACTTGATACACTTTACTATGATTTGATACATTCGCTATTTGCTTTGTGGAATGATAGACAAGGATAGCAACACCAATGTTAATCAAATACTGCCATAATAACGTGGACCTCACTATAGAAATAGAACAACCACTACATGATACAGTATCATCTCAGCTTGATACACAACACTATGATTTGATTTGCTTTCCTTATTCAGAATGCCTTATCACAAAATTCTGCATTGTTTTTGCCCATTTGCCACGAAATAGCTCGGAATAAAACACAGAAATATTTATTCATAACATCTACTCAGTACATTGAATCTCGGCGGAATGGAATAGACGGTGAAGAAGTGGAAGAAGAAGAAGAATATGAAGAAGAAGAGGAAGATGGAGAAAAAGTAGTAGTGTAAGAAGAAGAACAAGAGGGAAAAGAAGAAGAAGAAGAAGAGAGAGAAGAATAGTAGAAAGATTGCTTTCGCGAAATTTTGGATTCAGTGTCTTACTCGAGAGGCATTACCATATTTTTGTTTCTTCCTTTCTCCTTTTGTTCTTGTCCTTCTTCTTCTTCTTCTCTTCTTCTTCTTCTTCTACTTCTCCTCCTTCTTCTTCTCCTTCTTCTTCTTCTCTTCTTCTTCTTCTTCTTCTCCGTCTGTTCTTCTTCTTCTTCTTCTTCTTCTTCTTCTTCTTCTTCTTCTTCTTCTTCTTCTTCTTCTTCTTCTCCTCCTCCTTCTTCTTCTTCTTCTTCTTCTTCTTCTTCTTCTTCTCCTTCGTGTTCTTCCCCTCTTACATCCTCTTCATCTTTTCCTCCTCTTCACCATTCTCTTCATGAACCTCTTATACTGGAATCTCGAATTCCTATAATACCATCTTCGTCTCTCTTCTTTTCATTCTCTTTCTCTTCTATCTACCTTCCCTTTCTCGTCATCCTATTCTCTCACCTCCTCCTCCTTCACAACCTCCAACTTCCTCCTTTTTCCTCACCTTCTCATCCACCAAGTCCTTCTGCTCTTCCTTCTTCTTCTCCTCCTCCTTTGGTAGAGAGTTAGTTGAGAGGATATTTTTAATATTCTTTCCGAAGAATGGACATTGATATGGTCCAAGCTCCGCCAATTTATGTCACATGCATTACAATATAATTATCCATAGTTATTATATTACAAATTACTTTTTCATATCCATACATTCAATATTATTTTCTTAGTCTATATTATGCGAATTCATCTATAATTTTGCTGTATTGTAAGCTATTGTATGTAAGTGTATGAGCCAGTATATATTGTAAACTACATAAGTACTCAATCAATCAATCCTCCCCCTCTTACCTTCTACCTTCTACTCACATTCTCTCTTGCTCCCTCTCACTGTTCCTCTTCCTCTCACACTCCCTCTCTGTCACACCCACTCTTTCATCCACACACCCTCTCTCTCTCACTGTTCCTTATTCTCACACTCTGACTCTCTCACTCTCTGTCTTACTCACTCTTTCATCCACTTTCTCACTCTCTCTCTTTCTAACTCTCTTGGTAGAGAGTTAGTGGGAAGGATATATTGAATATTGTTTCTGAAGAATGGACATTGATATGTCCAAAGCTCCGCCACTATAGTTATTACAAATTGCTTTCTCATTATACAGTTCAATGATTATTTTCTTAGTCTATATTATGTAAATTCATCTATAATGTTGCTGTATTGTAAGCTATTGTATATAAGTGTATAAGCCAGTATATATTGTGATCTACATTAATAAAGTACTCAATCAGTCAATCAATCGATCAATCCTACTTTTCCTTCTCCACCTTCCACTACTTCTCCTTCAATTCATCCAGCTCTACCTGAACCTTCTCCTCTATGGCATCCTCCTCTTCCTTCTCCTCTTTCTCCTCCACCTCCTCCTCATCGACTTCTCCCACTTTCTCCTAATCCTTTGAACACCACTCAATCAATTTTTAGGATTCTGTATCTCTCTCGAGAAAGATTTCCTTCTCCCTCCTATTTCTCCTTCATCATCTCACATATTTTTATTTCCTCCTCATCTCGCCTTTTCTCCTGGACCTGCTTTCTCCTCCTCACCATCTTTCACCTTCTCCTTCTCTCCATCCTCCTTCTCCTCCAATAGCACCTCCTAAATTTTCTTCTGTTTTTCCCGTCTGTGATGGAACAGAAAAAAGATTTTCGTTTGGCTTGGAAAAGTGCACATGTTATAGCCACAGGCAGTTTTCCGGGTTCGCCACATTTTCCGACATCCTCTTCACCTACTTCTCCTCCTCCTTCTTCTTCTTTTTTCTTCTTCTCCTCCATCTTCTTCTTCTACACCTTCCTCTTGTTATTCTTCTTACACTACTACTTCTCTGCATCTTCCCCTTCTTCTTCATATTATTCTACTCCTTCTTCTTCTTCTTCTTCTTCTTCTTCTTCTTCTTTTTCTTTTTCTTCTTCTTCTTGTTCTAACACTGTTGGAATCAGAGGAGCTTTTTCTCCGCCATAAAAGAAAACGGATGGCAGCCAATAATGCGTTATGCGCCTAGCCAAGAACAATTCAGCGGAAAACGGAGGAGGTTGAGGAGGATTAGGATGAGAAAGAGGAGTAGATGGTGGATGAGGAGGAGGTGGAAGAGGAGTAGATGGAGGAGGATGAGGAAGAGGAGTGATGGTGGAGGAGAAAGAGGAGTAGTTGGTGGAGCATGAGGAAGAGGAGTAGATGGTGGAGGATGAGGAAGAGGAGTAGATGGTGGTGGAGGAGGAAGATAAGTAGATGGTGAGGATAAGAAAGATGAGGAGGCGGAAGAGAAAAAGAGTTAGAAAGAAATAAAAAGAGTCGGAGAAGTAGGAAGAATAGTGGAAGTGATCTAAATCAAGTGTGACAGGCAAAGAAAATTTCGAATTTATTCTTGTTGAAAAAATAGACCAAATCATGTTTCAGAGAAAGTGAATGATCTGGTAATGAGGGTGTTAATTATTAGTATCACTAGTAGTTCTGTGAACAGTTGACCTCACGCAGTATTCTCATCCACAAGTACCTGATGATTGACAATAGACCTTATGGAAATACAGCAATAGACTGGCTTCTCTACACATCTGTGTAATCACTTGTCAGCTGATTTATGATGAATAATTCTATAGTCTGATTTTTACTCCAATATTGGCGTATGAAGGAGGCTCCTTTTTCATTTCATATTATCCTTGAAATGCGAAATTTCCAAAAACCTTGTATATACGTTGACACGTAATTTAAAAAGGAACATACCTGTCAAATTCCATGAAAATCTATCGCCGTAAATGCGCAACATATAAACATTTATATACATTCGAAAATTTAAACATTTCCACCACACTGCACAGAAAGTAGCTTTTTTCCAGTCCTATGTAGATCTGGAAGACATTGTTTGCAGATGACTCCCGTCTGACGTCAGAACATGTTTCTTTCTGGCCTAGACCGGAAAACGTACTCTTTTCCAGCCGCTTGGAAGTCCATAGTTGATAGGTCAACCGCTAGATCAGGCGAGTGTCTACTTTCTTCATGAAAGTCGCCATGATTTCAGTTCGAGTTCTGAATCAAACCAATTCAGCATTCGCTTTGCAACCATTTTTATTTGATTATCTATTGTTGATTAGCGCATTCCAATATTTCAAAAATGCTTGGAGATGACAAGGCCCGTGATATTCCAAATGAAATTTTAAAAGAATCTGAGATCCTGACTGCAAATCTTCTACTACTAAAATCAAGAGATAGGTACGATAACAAGTGTTCTTTATACATTTTGTCAGCAATACCTTTAGTGTGGAGGAAAATATATCGTTCGCACCACGGGCAAAAATTTTTTATCTGGCTCTCAATCTTTTCTAGTACTCGACCTATGGCCTCGGACTTGGGAGCGGGAAAAATCTCATTTTCCGCTCTAGGTGCGAAATATACTATTGAACATTCAAACATCTGAACATTTGAACATTTAAACATTGAGATAAATGCCAAACCGTCGACTTGAATCTTAGACCTCATTCCGCTCGGTCAATTATTCTCCATATTATGCTGTATTTGTATTCTGTGATAATAGAAGGAACAAAAGTGAAACATTCATCCAAAATATACTATAGAAAGAAGATGAATCTGATGAATTGGAGAAGAATGAGAATGTTAGAGAGGAAACTGAAAAATATGAGAAAAGCAATTTGTAATAACTATAGATACTATGTTATGCATCTACATAAATTGGGACCGGAATCCATCCAAACTCTGTAAATCCTCCCAAATAGGATCTACTGTGCTCTAAATCTGCTCTATGCTCTAGAGCTGATCTATTGCAACTACTATGCCAGACTCACTTCCACTCACCTACTGACAGCATTGTTTTAATTGGGAAGATTCATGTTATAGGATGAGGAACACTGACAAATTGAAATGAATCCGACTACAGAGGGATTGGCAAACAGCTTATGTGCTAATTTCCAATTGGTTTAGGAAAGCAGGCTTATGATTGGGTATTGGCATGTGATTGATGAGCGACTTCTTCTTCTTCTTCTTCTTCTTCTTCTTCTTTTCTCTTCTTCTTCTTCTTTTCCCTTTTCTTCTTCTCCTCCTCCTCTGTCTTCTTCAAAGAAAATGGAGCGGAAATTAAAGAGGGAAACAAAAAATGAGGAACAGGTGAAAACTTTGAAATTCAAGATAATGTGTGGGAATGATGAAAGAAAGAGAGAAAGAAGAAGAAAGAGAAGAAGAGGAAGAAGGACAAGTGGTAGAGTAGGAAGAAGAAAATGCAAGAGGTGACAGAACAAACCGATAATTTAATAGAGGTAAAGATAGAGATAGAGATTTCCAATAGAGTAATAAAAGGATTTGAACTTCTGCCACTTGGGTACTCTGACAGTGTAACTTTATTTGATAACACTCTACTGATAAGCCAATATGGTGGAGGAGAAGACAGAGAGAAAGAAGAAGAAGAAGAAGGAGAAGAAGAAGAAGAAGAAGAAGAGTGAGAGGAAGAATAGAGAGAAGGATTAAAGAGAGGATTTGAACTGCAATTACCAGTTATTGGTTCGCAGTGCTTATAGCTTAATATCCCAAATCACTCTCTCTCTCTCTCTCTCTCTCTCTCTCTCTCTCTCTCCAACACTGTATATGTCACTTAGAAACTTGCAGGCAGAAATACCATTAACAGTTGAACCAATAGTTTGATCATAATCTGAAGGATTATCTGCTAAATTGGCATAATTTGAACTCTTGTTTGATGTAATAAATATCACGTGACTAAATGGAGTCATAGTTTAAGGTGATGTTTGATTATAGAGTTGTTACTTTGTAGCTAGAGTATATTATCTCCTTTGATTAATCTTCTCCTTCTTCTTCTTATTCTTCTTCTTCTACTTCTTCTCTTTCTTTTTCTTCTTCTCACTCCATCTTCTTCTTCTTCTTCTTCTTCCTCTTCTTGGAAAGCGATGGAAGATGAGAGGAAGGAGAAAAAAATTGAGAAATGGGAGGGAATATATGAAAAGAGAAAGGGAGCAAGCGATGAAATACAGGTAAAAGGGAATGAGAATTGAAAAAAATTGGAACAATGTGTGGAGAAAGATTGGAATATATGTGAGAAAGGAAGGAAATTGAGGTCATTAGTAGAGAATAATTAGGAAACGAGAGAAAATAGGTGGAAAGTGAAGAAAATTGAGGAGGACAGGAAAGAGAACACTAGGAAGAACGTAACAATGTGTGGGAAAAACTATAAAATATGTGAAAAGGGAAGGAAATTGAAGCAATCAGAGGAGAAAAAAGGGGAAATAAGTGAAAAGGGAAGGAAATTGGAGCAATCAGTGGAGAAAAACGGGGAAATATGTGAAAAGGGGAGAAAACTTAAGTAATCAGTGGAGAAAAACGGGAAAATATGTGAAAAGGGGGGGAAATTGAAGTAATCAGTGAAGGAAAACGGGAAAAAGGGGAATATGTGAGAAGGGGAGAAAATTGAGGTAATCAATAGAGAGAAATGGGGAAACGAGAGAAAATAGGTGAAAGGAGAAGACAATTGACGTGAAGAAAATTGTAAAAATCGGAACAATGGGTAGAGAAAACGCGAAAATATGTGAAAAGGGAGGAAAATTGAAGCAATCAGTGGAGAAAAACAGGAAAATATGTGAAAAGGGGAGAGAATTGAAGTAATCAGTGGTGAAAAATGGGGAAACGAGAGAAAATAGGTGGAAGGAGAAGACAATTGATGTGAAGAAAATTGTAAAAATCGGAACAATGGGTAGAGAAAAACGCGGAAAATATGTGAAAAAGGGGAGGAAATTGAAGCAATCAGTGGAGAAAAACGGGAAAATATGTGAACTGGGAAGAAAATTGAAGTAATTAGTGGAGAAAAACGGGAAAATATGTGAAAAGGGGAGAAAAATGAAGTAATCAGTGGAGAAAAACCAGAAAAAATGTGAAAAGGGGAGAATATTGAGGTAATCAATAGAGAAGATTGGGAAAACGAGAGAAATTAGTTGAGAAGGGAATGAAATTGAGAAAATCATTGGGGGAAAACAGGAAAGTATGTGAATGGGAAAGAAAATAATTGAGGAAATTTGAGAAGAAAAATATGGGAGAGCGTGTGAAAATGGGGAAAATTGGAGGAATCGAAAAAATCGGTGAAGAAAAAACGGGAAGAGTAGAAAAGAAAGGTGGAAAGGTGATAAAATTATGTGAGAAAAGAGAATAAATCAGTCCTAGAGAGAAGGAAAAGCAATGGAAAATACGTAGGTCTCAGAAAAGCGGGAAAAAGAAAACATGACGTAAGCTTATGACCGATTACATAAGAGCGTTGTAGCCTGTGAGGTCTCCTGGGAAACTGCTGGGAAATGGGGAAAATGGTGGAAAAACTATGTTATGGCATCGGAAAAACAATTTCGGAGATAGCATGGAATATGCGAGGGATTTTGGTGTTTGGAGGAGGAGGTGGAGTAGGGGTGAGGAGGAGGAGGAGGAGAAGAAGGTGTGAGAAGACGATGAGGAGGTTATAGAGAGAAGAAATAGAAGATGGTGGAGAAGAGAGAGGAGGAAAAGGAGCAGGAGGTGAAATACGAGAGGAGGAGGAGAAGTAGGAGGAGGATGGGTAAGAAGAGGAGGTAGAGGAGTTTGCAGGAAGAGGTGAGAGAATAGTAGGAGGAATTGGATGGGAAATAGGAGTTGGAGGAGGAAGAAATTGAGGAGAGGGGAATTATATGGAGCAGAATAAGGGAAAGGAGGAAGAGATGTGTGTGGAGGAGTGAGATTGAGGAGAGGATGAAGAGGGGAATGTAGTGGATGTTGAATATGAGGAGGAAAGGAGGAGAAGAAGGTGAGAGAAGACGATGAGGAGGTAATAGAGAGAAGAAATAGAAGATGGTAATTAAGAGAAGTAAATGAAGGAGAAAAAGGAACAGGAGGTGGAATACAAGAGGAGGAGGAGAAGGAGGAGAAGGATGGGGGAAAGGAGGAGGTGGGAGAAGTGGAGGAGAAATGAGAGGGAAAATATAAATTGGAGGAGGAAAATATTGAGGAGGGGAGAAGTATATGGAGCAGTAGAAGGAGAAGGATGAAGCTTCTCGTTGTACACACTTCAGATAGAGTTTTGTTTGTTGAAATCCTCAAGTGTTTGAAGATTCAATACACTCAGAAATTCTCAGGTAAGTAAACTTCGCAATAATAGTCACCATTGCTGTCATGATCGTATAACCTCATTATGATTCGCTGACCCTGTTGTGTTCTCACTAATCTAGCGTGTACAACACGGTACCACGAATCATGGTCAAGATCTTTGAGTGAGACCGTTGGATATTCAGTTTTCGAAATATAATTGAATGACTTCATACTAAAAAGTCTATCATTTCCAGTGTTGCTTCTATGGTGTTCCATAATAATAATAATAAAAGCTTACCGCGATCGAGTGCAAGAATAACAAAGCAGCTATATGCTCGCGTTGGTTGTCGGTTAAAGACTGAGCAAACTGTCAAGCCATCAGCCCCCCACAACCGTTCCTTCCATTCCTCCTGTGAATTCACATTTTCTGTGAATGTTCTCCCCTCGCCTCACACACTTTCCTCTGTTGACTTCCGCCATTCACCTTTACACCTTTCTACTTCTTCTTCTTCTTCTTCTTCTTCTTTACATGTAGCCGCATTCCTTTCTTCTCACCTCTTCTTTACAGCAGCTAGTCGCTTCTTCTTCTTCTTCTTCTTCTTCTTCTTTACATGTAGGCGCATTCCTACCCACCTCTTCTTTACAGCTAGTCGCCGCATCTTCTTCTCCTCTGTTCACCTCTAACAATCTTAAAATTTCTCTCAATTCTTATTAGCTTGTTTACATTCAAACTAAATGGTCTGTAATAAGCTAAGTAATCACTGATATCGTTAATATTAACTGTATTTAGAAATATTGCTTTCAATTGTCTAGCAATAGTACTGTTTTTTGTCTCTATTGCTTTTTGACACAAATCATACCATTCAATGTAGTTTTGTAATTTAATTTCTAAACATTCTGGCGCATAAGACCAATTTGCGGATTCATTATAGCTCTTCAATCTGCTGCTGCTGCTGCTACGAGGGTACACTAAATGAGTGGTACTAGAACAGTGAAATTTATTGCTTTTGCTTCTCCCTTCCACCGCTACAGGTCAGACTGCATACTCTCGCTTTATGCGAAATCAAATCAAATCCACAATAAACACATAGTATGCTTTCCCCATCAAAATAAAAACCTTGTCGGGCATAGTTGCGTTTTCGTTGTTTAGTTAACAGCTTACAATGTTCATACTTTCCATTCTTTATTTCACATGTATAATCGATATCAGCAGCATTACGATTCAATGAACTCATATTTTTGTAGGCATTGAAGCAGCAGCAGCATATTCTCCTTGTTTGCTTGTTACACATCAAGATTGTCAAATAATGATAGGCACTGAACAAAGCACAGCGGCCATTGGACGATTTGTTATGAATTTTGCATACACTAAAACACCAAGAATTTTCAAACATTGTATAGTCTGGTTTTTGAATATCCTCCGGCATAGTAAGCACATTGTCGTGTAACCTTTTCAAAAACTGGTTTTTTCTCTTCCTTTGTATAGATTGGGTATAATTTTGCAAATATGAAGCAAGCAGCGCATCAGTGTAAATTAAGTCGCCTTGGTCCCATCTAATTTTATGATAGTATGTTCAAGCCAGCTGACATCACGGTACATTTTTCTACTCAGTAATGTTTTCGGAAATGGTGATTTAAGTGTAGCACACATGACGTAGTTTGTAATCGATTATGGCTACCTCTTTAATAATGATAAAATTATCATCACTTTTGAAAAAATGAAACTCGACTACAGCAAAATCAATGTCATCATTTTCCTGTCGCATTCTTTACTTCTTTCCTCCTCCTCCTAATTCTTGCTGCCTCCTTCTCAATTCTTCTTTCTTCTATCCAAGTCGCATTGTATGCAAAGTCTCGAAATTTTGTTGATACTTGTCATCATCGTTCCATTTTGTTGTCCGTCGGTGCATGCACACATTCTATGTACAAATGCATCAAATTTGCTTTTGTCAATGATGACAATGATGATG
Source organism: Nilaparvata lugens (assembly GCF_014356525.2). Taxonomy (NCBI): domain Eukaryota; kingdom Metazoa; phylum Arthropoda; class Insecta; order Hemiptera; family Delphacidae; genus Nilaparvata; species Nilaparvata lugens. The sequence continues at coordinate 22,510,408 of NC_052517.1, read as the reverse complement.
ATGATGATAATGATGACAACGACGATGACGACGACTGAGGAATGTTATAATCAAGCTATTAGAACACATAAAAAAAACTGTATGGAAACAAACACTTTTATATACCTCCCCCCCCTTCATGCATAGCTCGCTCTTTGTGGAAAATTAGTAAACAATCGAAAAATGGTTTGTATTCTACTAAGGTCCTAAACATAATATGCAGTCGAAAAAATGGACAATTAAAAAGAAAATTTCAAAAAAAATGGATGACCAAAAAAGGAAAAAAATGAAAAGGATTGGACAACAAAAACAAATTGAACAAAAAAGTGTTATCTTTTTACAAAAGAATAATTTCTAAAA
>NC_052517.1:22417248-22509969 GCF_014356525.2 Nilaparvata lugens | reverse complement strand
AAATAATCAGCTGATTCGTTCAGTATTGGTTCTAATAATTATCGATTTATCCAAGATCGACTAATTCTTTTCAAAACGTAAACAAGTAACTCTAACCTCAATGTTCATGCATTTTATTTTTTTTTTTTTTTTTTTTTTTTATAATCCGCCAATAATAATTATGCCGCTTTATAATTTTTTGATCTTACCAATGGGTTCTCATAATTATTAAATCACAATAATACATGTTTTCTTATCGTTGTTGATAATGCCATTACTCCTACTCGCTAATAATACTTGATTTGAGTTGATTTACTCTTTGGATAGGTCTAACCTTCTTTCCAATTTTATAGTTCTATTACATTTCATTGGCTCATTTAAAAATATTTGGTGGTTTCAAATTACCACGTGACAACGTTCTCGTGGATTGAATTAATTATTTCCAATAATTAATTAGGTAGGCTTCTTTTCGTCACTGCTGGGCTAACGCGTGATCCAGATTTTTATAAGTTTCTTTCGAATTAAAGCTATTTTTATGGGAATCTTTACAAATTACGAACTCCTTGACAGCACTGAGTTCACAGATAATTAACATTTAACACAAATACATTACATTAAAAAGGGTATGGCTTAATAGTTTTAAAATTTTAAAAGGAAGAAGAAAAACCCCTAAACTCCATGTGCATCCTCTCGGGTCAGGATCTTAAGCCAGAAGAAGGAGGTTTTTAGAAAAATTTGCCTCTTCCAAGAATAATTCTGTAAGCTACTCTCTGATTGGCCTTCAATTTAATAGACTCAATACAATTGGTTGCCTTGGGAATCAGGGCTTCCTCGGCTTTATAATAGAAAAAATTAAATAAAAAAGAATTCTTATACAAATGTATGGAGTGTTTATCTTAAATTGATTTCATAAATAAATCCTAACATGCGATGTTACTATATTCAGTCTTTATATGAGTTTTGTATACTCTTGATTTATCATGCTTTCTTAGATTATAATAAATATTTATACAAAAATAATGGGTGTCTGTATTTCTACACATCGACTTCCTTTAGTATACATAACATATCCTTTATGAGTAAATTTTATATAATTCAACCTGTCATATGGGTTGATCGAATAATCAGCTGATTCGCTCAGTATTGATTCTAATAATTATCGATTTATCCAAGATCGACTAATTCTTTTCAAAATGTAAACAAGTAACTCTAACCTCAATGTACATGCATTTTATTTTTTTTCATATAATCCGCCAATAATAAGTAAGCCGCTTTATAACTTTTTGATCTTACCAATGGGTTCTCATAATTATTAAATCACAATTATACATGTTTTCTTATCATTTGTTGATAATGCTATTACTCCTAATCGCTAATAATACTTGATTTGAGTTGTTTTATCCTTTGACTAGGTCTAACCTTCTTTCCAATTTTATAGTTCTATTATATTTCATTAGTTCATTTTAAAATATTTGGTGGTATTAATTTACCACGTGACACAATACGCCCTCTGATTTCTGATTTAAAACGACAATTCGAGAAGATAATATAATTTTATGATCCAGTTGGTTTTGGATCAGAAATCATACATGTTACAAAGTCTGTTAATAAATCTACTGAGAATTCTACCTCCTAACAATTCAACAACATATACACAATAAATAAATTCAATTCGAATACATATGCCTTACATTGGCCAATCTCCTTCTATACACAATACACAAATAAAACTATCTACTCCTCCATACATAATATAAATCTTTTTTCTAATCCACGCTCCGCCCTCAGGCCAGAAGCACATTTGAACGTTGGTGCAAAATCATTGCCAACCTAACAAACTGGTAATTCTCCAACTTGCAGAATATAATATTTTTTCTCCCTCAACATAGAACAGTGACTTATACATTTTCATTTCATTCTCTTGCAGAATTTGGGCTTTGCTTCATATAATGGATATTTTTAAGGATAATCTTTGGTAGGTTTTATCAACAAGAACTTCTTATTCATCTAATACATTGAGACTTTGGCTTAATGCTTTTAGTGGTAACTATGCGGTTTGATCATTTGGCGGATAATTTTAGTGATTTTCTTAATTAGTTTATATATAAATAATAGTAATATAATATTTTTATAATATCTCTACATGCAATTCACATTTATATGACACTTGATCTTCTCTTATTCGGGGTATCAACTTAGATGATTTAATAGGCACTGATCATTCTGGTCCTCGTAGTGAACAGCTGATCCTTGGATGTTTGAGTGGCTTCTCTTTATTCACCTGTCGCCATTTTGATGCCTCTTTAAGATATACAACGGTAAGCTGGTTTTTAAATTGGAAGTTATTTATTCACTTGTTTCATTAGTAAGAATGGTGTTAAAAATGGTTTCTAAATTTGTTCTTTCTTTATTTTCAGGTATGCTGGTCGAAATGAATACTCGTCTGCGAAATAAGTGTGTTGCCTGGTGTTTGTTTGGTACGTATTTGTTGACAGGTGGGTCCATGAATCCAAATATTATTGTTTACTTTCTTATCGCTTATTGTCTCGATAATACGGCTTGAGATTAGAAATATTTTCCCACCAAGTTAAATTTGGTTTGCTTTCTTCATACAACTGAACTGTATTACGCTCAGTTACGGCTGCAATTTTGTATGGTCCAGTATAAATATGGAAGAATTTTCTGGTAGTTTTTTCCAATGCATTGGATAATCTATGGCTTTTTAGAAGTATTTCATCTCCGACACTATATTTAAACTGTTTGGATTTATTATCATGATAATGTTTTCGTGAGGTCGCTGACCTTTCTAATCTCTGTTGTACAATGTGACAGATGTCTAGGTTAGGATGAGTTAACGCATTTGACGGTGGGAAATCTATTAACTTTTCAATAAACATTTTATTTCTCTCTCCGAAAATAACCTCTACTGGTGTATACCCTGTATTCTCATTGATAAAATTGTTGAAACATTCTTCTAGGAATGGTAGATATCTAACCCAACTTTGATGTTTTTCAGCGCAGTACGCCCTCATGAATCGTGAGATTTCTGCCATGCGGCGCTCCACTGGGTTCGAGCTAGGAGAATATGTGGAAGTTCGAGATATTTTTATATCAGCCAGGTCAAGTATTCTTTTCCATGGTTTGCTACAAAAATATGATGCATTATCTGATAGAATGCGCTTAGGTTTTCCTACTTGCGGAGTCCACTTATTCACTATGCAATTTGCTAGGACTTCTCCTGTTAGCTTACCGATGGAAAGAACATGGTGTATTTAGAGAATGTGCATGTTAATACGAATATATATTTCTTCCCATGTGTGCTAGGGGTAGAGGACCATAAATGTCGGCTGATACTAACTCCAATGGGGCGGTCGGCAATATAGGTATCATTGCTCCCCTGACTTGATATTTTAAATGTTTTGTTTTCTGACATAGATCGCATGCTCTTAACACTTTGACTACCTTTTTGTGCATACCTTTCAGATAACAGGCTTCTTTTAGTGTACATATCGTTTTTCTTACTCCAAAGTGGCCAATTCTCTCATGCGTTTCCTTAATCACTTCTTCCGCTATTTCCTTAGGTATTATGATTCTCCAGTTATAACCTTGTGGTGTGGTGCGGTGAAATAGGAATCCACGGTATCGCGTGTACTGTCGCAGGTAGTGGGGCGGTTCAGATGGTCCTTCCTCCAGTATTTCTAAAATTTGGGATAGCTTGGGGTCTTCTTTTTGCGCATTCTGAATCCTTCTGGGTGTTAGTGTATTCTTGTAGACTTGAGGTTTGATATTTTCGGGATATGGTATGCTTTTGTCCATTTCCATTGCATAGCATTTCAGGTTTGTGTCGTTACAGTATGTGGCATCTAATTCTCGGGATAGAAAATCGGCTGTTTGATTTTGCTTCCTGGTAAGTGTGTGAGATCGAGGTCAAACTCTTGAAGAGCGAGAAACCATCGTGACAGTCTGTTGTGGTTTAATTTAGCTGTTTTAAAAAATGTGAGGGCTTTATGGTCGGTATTGATATAAATTTTATTTCCCAACAGTAGCGTGCGGTATTTTTTACAGACTTCTACTATACTTAATAACTCTTTTTCTGTAATCGAATAGCGTCTTTGTGCTGGATTTAGTGTTTTACTGAAAAAAGCTAGTACTCCTTTGTCTCCTTCGGCACTTTTCTGAAATATTTCTGCTCCTATGACGTAATCTGAGGCGTCTACGTTTATGTAAAATGGCTGGCTCATATCGGGATGACTTAGTACAACTATTTCAAGGAGAGCTTCTTTTAATTCTCGAAATATCTTCTCTTCTGCTTCTGTCCACTTCCATGCTTTGTTGGTAGATAGTACGTGACTTAATTGGGCAGTGTAGTGTGACATACAGCTGTTGAAACGTCTATAGAATTGAAGAAATCCAATGAATTTCTGTAGTTGCTTTCGGTTGGTTGGTGAAGGGAATTTTCTGATGGCTTCTAATTTACTGCTATCTTGGGAGATGCCGTCCGGGGTGATGATATGTCCCAAATATTTGACTTGTTGTGCAAAAAATTCGCATTTTGATAATTTCAATTTGAGTCCACATCTGATGAGGCGACGAAATACTATATCTAGGTGTTGACAATGGTCCTGAATATCTGTTGAAGAAATAATTCCATCATCCACGTAGAGTGTACAGAAATCCGTGACATCTTCTCCTACGGCTTGACGAAGGCAACGAATAAATATATAGAGCGATAAAAAATATAATATAAAAATAGAACAATATTTGAAATCAATAAAAATATCACAGGCTAACTTTATATTCTAGATTTATGGCACGAATCATTACCATGTGCCTTTATCTTGAAATCATATGCATTCCTTTGCATGTAGCTGTGACATGTACTTGCTAATACTTGTCGGCTTGGATAATTCAATCAAAAATATGTGCTCTAAGATCAGCTTGATAAATTAGCCACTAATAATCCAAATATATCTATATATTAAAATCTCTAGTATTTAGTAGATTTATTTGTATCGAATATATATTTTTATCTCAGGGTGCAAGATTCGGCACCTGACGGAATAGGTAGAGCCATTCATCTAGTGAATTAGAACTATGATAAATTATCGCAAATTGTATTGCAAAAAATTAAATATTATATGCATATGTTTGATAGCCTAGATTTCGTACTTCTTTGATTAAATAGAAATTTCTAAAAATATTGATCTATATATTTTTCTTTCAATTAAATACCTTTAATACTAATTTTTACTTGCGCAAGTATTACTCTTATTAATTTCTTAATTTATAATAACCCTTTCGGCGAGCTAGCTTTGATCATCAGATTATTTCGAAGCACTAGGGCGCCCATCACTAAATTCAAATTTAAATCACTCACGTGTCGAAAATCTTCTTGTAAGCCGCCGATGTCGATCCAACTCCATGTGGTCCGGGAATATGGTAGCCGGAATCGTCTCCTCCAAGGGGTTATAAATTTAATAAAAATGAAAAATGACTTCTGCTTCACAATAGCATCACGAAGTCTTTTAAGAAATTTAATAATTTACTTTAACTTTAATTTTTACAAAATTATTAATAAGGTACTTCGCTCTAAAATATTTGGGGTCCTCTTATGGTGGCATCTGGCTGGCGAGTGCTGGTTCTTCCTTCTCAAGTTTTACAGATCCTCTTTCCGACTTTCAAATTAGCATAAAATTTAAATATCTCAATCCTCCGCCATTAAATTCAAATAGATCTTACAAAAAATGCCAAAATATTGCTTAGATTATATGATTAATAATTTCTTTGCATTCGAGCCATATTGATAACATAGATTACACAAATTTTTACACGAAATCTACTACAATTATATAAATATATATAAATATTTTTGAATCGGCCTACAGTTGCCGCCTATTAACTGCCGTTTTACTATTGGTGCATGCAAATTTTATTAGGTATTCATGCGCCTGGTAACTCTTATTTCCTGAATACATTAAATTATTTTTATTTGGTTTTTTATTTATGCTCTTTGCATGCTAGTTAATATTATATATATTAATATTAATTCCATGCTAACTAATAATTAGCCACGTGGACGGGTGTTTTTTCACATTGCACACCGTCTGATTGCAATAAAGCTCTGCCAAGGGGTTTTGGTCAGATTCTACGTTCTTCGGTTTGATCGATCTCTAGGTCACCGATCTGTGAATACATCTACCTAACCTCAATCTTCAAATATTTTATAAATAATTTATTTATGAGTAGTAAACTTCCTTCAAATCCTTTTTAAGTTCTTGTACCATTTAGCCAGAACAAGCTGATGCTATCTTATCTTGATTATTATCTGCTTGGCGATATTAGCCAATTACTTTATTTTTAGACCTATTACTATTTCTGTTAGGGTTTTTCCTCTACCCAAATTTAAATATGTTACACGCGCCCCTGGGTTTGAATTCAAAATATTTGAGAATCACAATGTTTTTAATGAAAACCCACCCTTCAAATACATTGATATACACTATACTTTATTTATAAATTATACTCTCCTACTTCTATCACATTTCGCAGTCATATTTGCTGCATCTCCTTTATACCTTTATCAAAAACAATAACAAATTCTCCTCCTCAACACACATAAAAATATCATAAATATAAACTTCTAAACGTACTCCTCCTGACACCATTTACAACACAGTAATTTTTGAATTCGCCGCTTGCAGGGCTGCCAACTTAACTACACACATTTCATAATTCTCATAAATGATTCCTTTTAGACAATAATTTCGATTCATAAACTTCTGGGCTTATATCTTATAGTATTTCTTAGGTCTTAATATAAATAATTTTCTATACATCAGGTACAATACTTTCTTTTGCTAATGGCTCTTTGGTTTTGGTAACTGGTATTCACTTTAAATCTTTTCAGGTAACAAACGTGGCATAATTAAAAGTAATAAATATAAAAACATATAAATAAATATATCGACATTAATAAATATAATAAATAACAATAATAAATAACTCTTTGGGTACAGTACTTCTTTTTATAAACATATGTTCAACAGATATTACATTCATTTGATTTGGGTGGCTTTGGTCAGCTGTTCGCTGTTCTACAATTCATAGTGTTACATGTTACAGCAGAATTTGCTATCGACTTTCATAACTAACCTAACTGCTCAATTTTTTCTCTTAAAAAGGTAATTAACAAATTTTAATTTTATTATCCCCGCTTGTGTCCTTTTTTATCTGATGTATATAATTAATTACATATTTAAAAATTGTTCTTTTCCTTATTGCAGGCTTCTGACGGCTGGAAGGAATTAAAACATTGGATTGTTGCCACGAGGTCCTATACCAATATTAAATTTATTAAGGAAGGTTAGTAATTGGCTTGATAGTGTTGTTTTCCTTTGACTTCTTATCATATTTATTTCAAATTCTGTGATATGGCTTAATATTGGCTACATTTTCCCACCAAACAATGTGCGTGTTCTCACTCTCTTGTAACTGAACTGTGTTATGCTGCGATATGGCTACTATAGTGAATGGCCCTGAATAAATTAAAAAGAATTTGCGAGTTACTTTCTCTAAAGCATTTGATAACCTGTGGCTCTTTACTAAAACTTCATCTCCAATGTTATATGAAAATATTTTATAAGCTCGGTCGTGGAATCTCTTTCTGCTATCTGCCTTCTGCTCTAGCTTTAACCTTACCAGATGATGGATATTGGGGTTTGTTAACTTACTCACTTCTGATCTTGGAAAATCAATTAATTTTTCGATAAATGTATTATTCCTTTTACCGAATATGATCTCGTAAGGCGTACGACCGGTGCTTTCATTTAGGCTATTATTATAGCATTCTTCTAAAAATGGTATATACCTAACCCATTGTTGGTGTTTTTCATTACAGTACGTCCGCATAAAACGAGAGATTTCTGCCATACGTCGCTCTACTGGGTTAGCGCTGGGGCTGTAAAGAGATGTCCTCGACCATTTAATATTAGCCAGGTGAAGTATTTCTTTCCACTGCTTGCTACAAAAATAGGTTGCGTTGTCTGATAGTACTCGTTTGGGCTTTCCTACTTCACTTGTCCATCTTTCCGTTATGCATCGGGCCAAAACTTCTCCGGTCAATTTGCCTATGGGAAATAGCATGGTATATTTTGAAAAAACACATGTAAGGACGAATATGTATTTTTTTCCGTATTGCGCCATGGGCAATGGACCATATATATCCGCTGATATCAATTCCAATGGTGCGCTGGGGAGAATGGGATTCATTTCACCTCTGATATGGTATCGCGGGTATTTGGCTTTCTGGCATATATCGCAAGCTTTCACTATTTTGGCCACTTTTTTATGCATGCTTTTAAAATAACAGCTTTCTTTTAGTAGGTGGAGGGTCTTCGTAGTTCCAAAATGTCCAATGCGTTCGTGAGCTTCTTTTATCAAATCTGTTTCCATATTAGCGGGGATAATTAGGCGCCAGTCGTAAGTATTTTTAGCCGGTCGGTGGAACATAAATCCTTTGTAGCGGGTATACTGTCGCAGGTAGTCGGGCGGTTCGGCAGCTCCTTCTTCCATCAGTTCACGGATCCGGGACAGTCTTGGGTCTTCATATTGGGCGATACGGATTCTTTCAGGCGTTAACATGGCGGTATGAATTCGTGGTTGGATATTGGGAGGATACGGTATGCTTTCTCCACTTTTTACGGCAAAACATCTTAGATTGGTATCTTGACAATATGTAGCGTCTATTTCTCTGGATAGAAAGTCGGCGGTCTGATTTCTCTTTCCTGGCAGATGGGTCAATTCGATGTCGTATTCTTGAAGCGCAAGAAACCATCTAGATAAGCGGTTGTGATTCAATTTGGCTGTCTTGAAAAAAGTTAAGGCTTTGTGGTCGGTATTGATAAATATCTTATTGCCGAGTAACAATGTCCGGTACTTAATACATACTTCCACAATACTCAACAACTCTTTTTCGGTCACAGAATAACGACGCTGGGCTGGATTAAGTGTCTTACTAAAAAATGCTAACACTCCTTTCTCTCCTTGCTCATCTTCTTGGAAAATCTCTGCGCCTATCGCGTAATCTGATGCATCGACATTCAAGAAAAAAGGTTTCTTTAGGTTAGGGTGTTTCAACACGACGGAATTTAGGAAGGCTTCTTTTAGTTGTTGGAATATAATCTCTTCTTTGTTAGTCCAAATCCAAGGCTTGGTACTAGACAGTATATGACTGAGTTGAGCAGTGTAGTGTGACATTTGTTTATTAAAACGGCGGTAGAATTGTAAAAATCCAATAAACTTTTGCAATTGTTTACGGTTGGTTGGTGATGGAAATTGTCTGATGGCTAATAGTTTGTCCGGGTCCTGTGATATGCCAGTGGGTGTAATTATGTGTCCTAGATATTTCACCTCTCTCGCAAAAAATTCACACTTAGATAATTTGAGTTTCAATCCGCAATTTATCAATCTATCAAATACTATATCTAAATGTTGGCAATGTTCACGTATATTCTGTGAGGCTATTAACCCATCGTCCACGTATAATGTACAGTAGTCACTGATATCGTCTCCTAGCGCCTGTCTCAAACATCGTATGAATATAGCCATAGCATTTCTTAATCCAAACGCTAAACGAGTGAACCTATAATTGCGTCCATTAAACAGGAAAGATAAATAATCGCGCGATTCCGGTGCTACTTGGACTTGCCAATATCCTGCGCTCAGATCTACCGTTGAATATATGGTCTTGCCATGGAAGGTTTGCATAACTTGTTCAATTTGGTCTGGTCCTTCTCGGTCATCATCCAATATGCGGTTCAAGGCGCGAGCGTCCAGACAGAGTCTCACGGTTCCATCCTTTTTGGCTACACACACAATCGGCAAACTATAGGGTGCTGTGGATTCTTCTATAATTCCTAGTTGTTCCATGCGAGATATTTCTGCTATGGCGGCGGATCGATAGGTGAAGGGTATGGGGTATGATTTGCGGTAATACGTGTCGTGTGGTTTAACGTTGAGTGAACATTTGAAGTGAGTAGCTAGGCCAGGTTGTTCGGAAAAAACGTCTGCATTTTTGCGGAATACTTGAATTATTTCCTGTCTAGTGTCAGGGTGCCAATCGGTACGTTGATGAATTCTGTTTATCAGTATCTCTAACAATTCTTCGGTACTAGAGTCGGCTCTTGACGGTGCTCGGTCCTTCGTTGTTAGGCTTAATACCTCCATACACTCCATAGCATTTTCCATTTCGTGGATACCCCACTCCCTCGGCACGCCTTCCATGTAGTGAGCGAAATGTACCTCAGCGATTCCTTCAGTGCGTTTCTTCAGATCAAGGGGTACTATGACTTCGTATGCTTCGGTTTCGGTAAATGCATGAAATTTCGAGGTTTGGAAATTTAAACAGGCCTGGAAGTGTTGTAGAAAATCTGTACCTATTATTATATGCGGACCGGAAACAGGTAATACAAGAAATGTATATGCGAATCGTTGTTGTTGAAGATTTATTTCCAGTAAACATTGAGTAGTTATATGTATTCGCCGTCCTGGACTGATACCTGATACATATACGTTGGTTAACGGTAGAGTAGCTAATTTTGTTTTTTCTTTCAGACGTTGGAATAAGTCTGTTTGTATGAGGCTACATTGTGAACCACTATCTACTAATGCTTGAACCTTCATTCCATATATTTCTATATCGATATACGCTTGCATTTGTATATCCGGTAGCCTGCTTTCTTTTTCCGTTTCTTCTAACAAAGTCTCCGGTAGATCATTTCTGAATGTGGTGTATGATGTTGAGATGTCTTGTTTTTCTTGGTTTGTTTCACTTGAGTTTGTGCTTGCTGTATCGGGGGTATCATATAGTCATGGTTTATTAGCTGTAGTTTTCTGTATGTCTGGTGGCGGGTCGTTGGGTGTTGGGTTCCGGGTTTTTTGTTGATTCAAACCTATTGCATGTGCTAGTGTATAGTTTGTACTTACTTGTTGAGGTGGTGGTTTATAATTTCTGTTGTAACTGTTTTGTGTATTATTATTATGTGAGTTTAATCGATCACGGCCATCATAGTGATTCCTACGATTGCTCTGCTGGGCATAGTGGTTGGTTGTACGATTTTGAAATTTTTCATTATTCCAATTACCATTTTGCCTGTGCTCATAGCGGCGTTCAAATTGGGGAGCAGATCGGTAGCGATCATATGATACCGGTTCATAATTTTGGCTGTTATGCGGATTAAATTTTGAATTATGCTGATTTGATGCGTATCTCTGGTCTGAGCGGTGGGTTGATATTGCCATTGCAGACTGTATGCCATATAAATGATTAATCAGCTGCTTACAATCAGTAATGGGTTGTGTGGCGAGTGCCATTCTAACTTGATACGGTAGCTTCTTTAAAATAATGCTTGCTAACGCCGATTCATTAATGGGCTCGCTCAGTTGAGAATTTTTAAACTGTATGGCAGTGACGAAAGTGGTACATGCACCGTCTAAGTTAGGGTTGAAATCGCATGATATGATGTCCGCTAGCACGTCCAACTGTTTACTTCTGCTCCAATACTGTTCCAGGAAGACAGCGACAAACTCATCCAATGATGTAAATTCATGGGCTCTACTCCGAAAAAACATCAGGGGTTCGCCAATCAATAAATTAGTCAAACGGAGACGCCAAAAATTCCAAGAGGTAGGTGCAAGAGTTTGTACTAATTTTATCTGATCAATGAATGGTTGAGGTTGCAAATGGCGATCAGTGTTATCAAATTTTCCTAGTCCTTGTAATATACTATGTACGTTGAGGTTGTCTGTTTGAATTCCTTGAGGTTGTTGTTGAATATGATTTTCCAATGCTATTATTTTTTCCTGTGTGATCTGCCATTGACTATTATGTGTAATTTTATTTGCGTTTATTTCTTGATTTAGTTGAGTCAGAGTGGATTTCTGAATTAGTAGAGTTCCATTTAAAGCTTTACAGGTTTCAGTGTTTTGATTGATGCTACCTTGCAGTTGGTTCATTTTTGTGGACATATTAATCTGTTTGTTTTGTATTTCTTTAATATTGTTAATATTTTTGTCAACTGTAGTTGTTAAGTTTTGATTGGCAACGGTAATTTGTTTGTGGATTTCTTGGTGGCAATCGGCCTTAATGTTATTTGTTATATCCTGAATAGGTGTAGTGATTTGTGTATTTAAGTTGTCTATCCTTTCATTGAGTTCACATGTAACCGTATCTAACCTTTCCGATAATCCTGCCGTAACTTTATCTTGACTTTCTTTTTGTAGGGTTATCATTGCTTTTAACTCTTCCCTATGACTCTCTACTTTAGTTTCAATATTATCCAACCGTTGTTCTACTGATTTTATAGCGCCTGTGGTCTCTTTCATACCCTGTTCCACTGTCTGTTTATTTTCCTCTTTTACTGTAGCAATCTCCTTTTTAATTTCCTGCATCATACTATCCATTGTTTTTTGTAACATAATGTTGAAAGTGCTACTCGTTTGTTCCATTATTACCTTTTGAAGCGGATCTAGTTCTGTGGTTGAAAATATACTCTGTTTGCCCAGGTGTGACTCGGCCTCCGGCGATGCGGGTTCTGCAGACTGCTCTTCGCCCCCTTCAAAGTTGATCTCTACTATCCGTTGATTCAAGGGTGTGTCAGCGGCGTCGATTCGAGTGGAGGATAGAGGTTGCAGACCTGGTGGATCGAAAATTATCGACCCGACGCTTCCTGGTTCCCTTTCTCGTGGCGTATTGGCATCTACCGTGGTGGGGTTTGATGTGCTCGGAGTCGACAAAGTGGGATCTGTGCAACCGCCGTACATATATGAAACTTCAGAGTTTGCGGGAGTGTGATTCATTATGTCAAATGGGATAAATGCTAATTAAACAGTGATAAAAATGATAAGCGAAAATGCTTAAAAAAGAGACACAACCGGGACTTACAGTGAACAGTGATGTGTAAAGTGTTTGGATACTCTTACAACCAGGTATTTATACTTAAGTTTTTTACAATGCTCTAGCGCCCTCAATGTTTTGTTGATTTATTTTTGGCTAGTTTACAGGCTGCGACTTATTTTCCAACTGGCTTAAACACCTAATATATTTTTGACTAGAAAGTAATAGCAGTTTAGGCTTATAAAATATAATCTCTCTCTATAAACATGTAATTTTTCACAGTACTAATAATATAAAATTTTCTTTAAAACATATAATTTCTCTCTATTTAAAGCTCTTGTTTCCCCAAAAAGTAATACAAATATTCCTTCGCCAGTTTTCCTCACAACTCGTATAAGTTATCTATAATTTTCACTATGGTTATTGACCTAATTTCAAGTAATTATTCAATGAGCTTGGCTCTCATCATCAGTCCCACGTTGGCACGACATGTCTTTGTGTCACGTTATTCTTTATATTAAAATAACGATTAGCCTCCTGCTTGGCATCAGTCGGTAAAGCATGAGATTTAATATAATTAGGGCGTGGTTTTCTAATAGTATTCAGTCTTAAAAAATCTTGATAGGCCTAGATATGGGCTTCTCCAATAACTCTTGTAATTCAATAATAATAAATATATATATATATAAATGATACTTATACTATAGAGATGAGGAATATAAAATAAATTGCACACCATGAAAATTTACACATATATTACACAAATAATGCAAAGATCATCGAGGCAAAAAATATATATAGAGCGATAAAAAATATAATATAAAAATAGAACAATATTTGAAATCAATAAAAATATCACAGGCTAACTTTATATTCTAGATTTATGGCACGAATCATTACCATGTGCCTTTATCTTGAAATCATATGCATTCTTTGCATGTAGCTGTGACATGTACTTGCTAATACTTGTCGGCTTGGATAATTCAATCAAAAATATGTGCTCTAAGATCAGCTTGATAAATTAGCCACTAATAATCCAAATATATCTATATATTAAAATCTCTAGTATTTAGTAGATTTATTTGTATCGCATATATATTTTTATCTCAGGGTGCAAGATTCGGCACCTGACGGAATGGGTAGAGCCATTCATCTAGTGAATTAGAACTATAATAAATTATCGCAAATTGTATTGCAAAAAATTAAATATTATATGCATATGTTTTAATAGCCTAGATTTCGTACTTCTTTGATTCAATAGAAAATTCTAAAAATATTGATCTATATATTTTTCTTTCAATTAAATACCTTTTATACTAATTTTTACTTGCGCAAGTATTACTCTTATTAATTTCTTAATTTATAATAACCCTTTCGGCGAGCTAGCTTTGATCATCGGATTATTTCGAAGCACTAGGGCGCCCATCACTAAATTCAAATTTAAATCACTCACGTGTCGAAAATCTTCTTGTAAGCCGCCGATGTCGATCCAACTCCATGTGGTCCAGGAATATGGTAGCCGGAATCGTCTCCTCCAAGGGGTTATAAATTTAATAAAAATGAAAAATGACTTCTGCTTCACAATAGCATCACGAAGTCTTTTAAGAAATTTAATAATTTACTTTAACTTCAAATTTTTACAAAATTATTAATAAGGTACTTCGCTCTAAAATATTTGGGGTCCTCTTATGGTGGCATCTGGCTGGCGAGTGCTGGTTCTTCCTTCTCAAGTTTTACAGATCCTCCTTCCGACTTTCAGATTAGCATAAAATTTAAATATCTCAATCCTCCGCCATTAAATTCAAATAGATCTTACAAAAAATGCCAAGATATTGCTTAGATTATATGATTAATAATTTCTTTGCATTCGAGCCATATTGATAACATAGATTACACAAATTTTTACACGAAATCTACTACAATTATATAAATATATATAATATTTTTGAATCGGCCTACAGTTGCCGCCCATTAACTGCCGTTTTACTATTGGTGCATGCAAATTTTTATTAGGTATTCATGCGCCTGGTAACTCTTATTTCCTGAATACATTAAATTATTTTTATTTGGTTTTATATTTATGCTCTTTGCATGCTAGTTAATATTATATATATTAATATTAAGTCCATGCTAACTAATAATTAGCCACGTGGACGGGTGTTTTCTCACATTGCACACCGTCTGATTGCAATAAAGCTCTGCCAAGGGGCTTTGGTCAGATTCTACGTTCTTCGGTTTGATCGATCTCTAGGTCACCGATCTGTGAATACATCTACCTAACCTCAAACTTCAAATATTTTATAAATAATTTATTTATGAGTAGTAAACTTCCTTCAAATCCTTTTTAAGGCTGTTCTGAGAAGACATCTCTATTTTCAATGAAAACCTTCGCGACACTGTTTTTTGTATCTAGATCCCATTCAGCATAACAGTTTATCCTATCCAATAATTTTTCAAACATTTCTTCAGAGGGAATCTCTTTATCCTTCACGCCATCATCCGTCATCGTTAAACTCAACACTTCAAAATGCTCCATGGTTTCTTCCATTTCATGAATACCCCAAGTCCTAGGAACGCCTTCCATGTGATATGCAAATTGTACTATCCGATTTTCTCCAGGATGTCTTTTTAAACTGAGAGGTGTAATAATTTCGGTGGTGGTGGTTTCAGGGCTTGCATGGAATTTCAATGTACGGAAATTCAAACAGGTTCGGAAATACTGTAAGAAATCAGCGCCTATTATCATTGATGGACCTTTGACTGGCAACACCAGGAAAGTATATTCAAAAATAATTCCTCCTATTTCCACTTCTAAGAGACATTGAGTGGTTACTCTTATTCTTCTGCCAGGATTAATACCGGAAATGTATACATTGGTAAGGGGTAGTGTAGCTATTGCATGTTTTTCTTTGGTGTTTAAAAACATATCCTCTTGCAAAAAACAGCATTGCGAGCCACTGTCAATCAGGGCTTGTAGTTTAGTCCCATACAATTTGCATTCGATATAAGTTTGTAGCTGGCCGTCTGATGTCACATCGGTGTCGTCAGGGTTTTCTAAGAGTGTTTCACGCTGATCGTCCCGGAAAGTGGTGTCTATGTGGAGAGGTTTGGCTTGTTCCTCTAATTTGGTAGATGAATAGTTATCCTTTGCTTTGGGGGTATCATATAGTCATGTAGTTTTAGAAGTACTTATTTCTTGATTTGGTGGTGGGTTATTTGCATGTTGATTTTGGGTTGCTTTTGTTGTATGTGCTACTGTGTAGGATGTATTTGTCCGGTTATGATTTTGATGTGTTTCACCTTGATTCTTGCGATCTCCATCTCGTTTGTAATTGTTCCCATTCAAGCGATCTCTGCCATCATAATATGCTCCTCTATCCTGTTGTTTATTATTGTAATAATGAGATTTATTTCTAGAACTGTTTTCAAACGATTGACCTCTGCTAGTATTTTCAGGGTATTTTTGATATCAAGTGTTTGCTCCGACATTTGACATTTGATTCTCACCATTATAATTTTTTCTGAAGCTATTGCTATTATGATGAGGAGAATGATTGAAATCTCCTGTACGGTCGTTTACCTGACTGGATTCAGAAGTAACAGATTGGATACAGTGTAAATGTTCCATTAATTCTTTGCAACTGGAAATCGAAGATACTGCTAGTGTCATGCGAACATTGTAAGGGAGCTTTTTTGTTAATATATTTGCTAATGATGTATCCGCCAAAGATTCGTCTAGTTGCGAATTCTTGCACATCATCTTAGCTACAAATTCAGTATATGATTGTCTGCCTCTATTATCATATGTGCATGATATAATCTCTGATAGTGCGTCCATCTGCTTACGTTTACTCAAATACTGCTGCAGGAATTGGGAGATGAAGTCCTCCAAGCTATTGATATCTCGCATCCGGCTCTGGAAAAACATTAGCGGCTCGCCGAGTAATAGACTGGACAGTTAGCGCCATACTAACCAAGAGGTGGGTATCAATTCCTGAATAGCTTTTATTTGATCTATGAATGGTCTGGGTTGCATATGGCGATGGGAATTATCAAATTTTCCAAGACTTTGAAAAAGTAGAGTGCCGTTTACTACTTCATTCGGTGTATACTGCATTCGACTGACTGGGATATTTTCCATGCGTGTTTCTATTCTGGAGACTCGTTCTTCATTTGCGATCCATTTATCATTCATAATTTTCTTATGTGTATTCACTTCATCATACAATCCGGTTAGTTTCAACTGCTGTCCGCCTATAGCATTCTCCAACATGCCGTATCTCTCACTTGATTTTGCCCCCTCCTCCGCTAAATTTGCCATACATGCCTGCACGTTACTTTGTTCCTTGACTATCTCTATTATTTTCTTATTATTTTCCTCCACTTTCGACTCTATCTCGCCCTTATTTTCTAACACCTTTCCCATGACAGTTCCCATGATAGCGGTGCCCAGCTCCTTACCCAATACGTCCACCTGTTTTTCAACTTCCTTTGGTACGTTATCCAACCGTTCATTTATTTGACAGGTGACGTCATCTATACGAATTTCTAACTTTTTGATAACTGCAGATTGAGTATCTATTTTTGTATCTATTATATTTCTCACTTCCTCCCTGAAGCTAGAAAATTTTTCATCCATAGTTTTGATACCTTCCTGTAGGATTTTAGTATTTTCCTCCGCTTTATCCTGGATGGCTTTAGTGTTTTCATTGATATCTTCTTGTATTTTTTTAGTCACTCCCTCCAAGGCTTGGCTGAGCAAGAGTTTAAATTCATTTATAGAATCGTTTGCTATGAGGTTTGTAGTATATCCGACTGAAGAATTTAATGTGGTGTTGCCTTTTCCTAGATTGGTGGTTGCGGATGGCGGTTGACTGGCGATATCGGATGGCGATTGGGTGGCGGCACTCTCCATTCCTTCGGCGGCGCTTGGAGCGATCTGCGAAGATGCCGGTACCGGGTTGGACGCCCTCACTCCCTCATCCGGACTCTCATCGGAATTAATCGCATCAACGACGTTATCGATCTTCGTAGAAGACAATTGGGCCAGGTTTTGCGGGTCGAAATTGATGGAGCATATGCTGCCTCCCTCTCTCTCTCGTGGGGTCTCCGCTGCATGGTCCTGTGGTTGTTGATTGGCCGGTGTTGTAGCTACATAGTTTTGGGGGTGGTCGCTGAAGTAGGAGATTTGCAAGTTAGCTGGCGACTGGTTCATGGTGACGTTATTATGGAATACTTCGAGTAAATAGCCAAGTGTGTTGCCAAGTCTCAGGAATATTAAAATGGATTCAGTGATAGTGCCTATTCTGGATAAAATTGTGTGGTGTTAAAAATTTCAAGTGTCATGTACATATATTACGAAAAGACCTTCGAGTGCTACAGGTACGCTTATCAACATAGACAGATTACGCTAATATAGTTCTTAAAATTCTAGGTAGGGTTTTATCTTCCTTACTAGTAGCTATGCGATTATATTTCAAATAATCTATACCCCTGGTCAGCATACAATATCTAGATTCAAAAAATCAAAATCAAAATTTTACTATAGACTTTTATGGAAATTTCCATCCAATTTTTCTCTATTATGAGAATTATGTTATCAAACTCGTGTGATACAGTTTGTCTGTATTTATGCAGCTTGAAAAATTTTAATTTGAAGAGCAACTCAATTATTTTAGCCAGAACTTATAATAGATTATCAGATATATCTTGTTGAATCAACTTCAGATTATACTTCTTGCAGTTTTCAGTTTTATCAATAATTTTATGAATCATTGATAGTGAGATTGAGTAGGTAAGCTTTTCATCACGCTCCACTGGTTGGGTGCCATATTATGTGAAGTTGTTAATTGTAAATCCTTCACAGATGATACGATGTTTCTGATATTTATAAGAGCAGTATCTAAATTCCCTCTTTTGCGAATAAATTCACAAAAAATTAAGGCCGTCCGGCTCGCAAAATTACTGGGTTCAAACCTCAGCTCTAGCTCAGTGGTAGAAACATGAATTTTATAAATACAAATAATCACCATAAGGTTCAGTGACCGGTGATTGGTAATTCTTACCGCTGCTTCTATGAAGTTCTTGAAGAATACCAATACGGAAAATAAAAGAATATTTGATGACTGATTATCAGTAACCATGCATCACTAGAGAATAATAAGAACCAACTATAGTTGTTTCTAGTTGATTCTTAAAACGCTTGTCGTGAATACAAGTATTCACCAATATACCCTTCCAAAATTCCTTAGAACTTACAACGCCAGTTCGCTCCATTGGTTTGACATGGTTCTAACTGACATTTCTGGTCAAATTGAGGTTATGTTGTTTCTGAAATGTATTAAACCATATCTATACAGAGAACTCACTTTGAATGCGATCTGTTGACAAATAATGGAACTAATAAGAGTGACAAGGTTGTAACTGACAAATAAGAAGATAGTGTTTCAGGTTGACAAGGTTCTAACTGCTGAAAATCAGCTGTTTGATATTAATTTGTTCTTGCAGCCCTGTTTTTCCTGTGTCACCATGCAGCAGCTAAGTAAGAAGTGAAGTTTTCAGGTTATCCTTGTATGTTTCAAAGTATTTTATGATTTATTGCTCATTTTATTGAATCCAAGTTAGATATTTTAGTCGTTTCTTCCATAATGGATGAAGATGAAATTGGAAGTGATAAAAGCTCATCCGACCTATTCTCTTGCGATGATTCTGATGAATTTATTCCACCAACATCATCTTCTGATGAAGAATGCTTTAGTATTTTTACTAACAAGAGGTAAGTCTACGAAAATTTCGCTTATTCTTAAGTATTTATGTTCATATTTTGTTATTTTCTCCTTATATTACCCAGGGTATAAAGAGCCTAGGCTTACAATCTCAGGTTGTAACAGGTTGAAGGAACCTCAGGTTTCAAGCAAGCTCAGGTTGTTGAAGTAATATCTTATAATTATAATAACTATATTTAAATTTTGAATAATTTATACTTTTCATCATTATAGTTTCATGTGTATCATCCCTTTTGATATGTAATCCTCTTTGTTAATCACGATTTTTTTAGTAGCCAATGTAAGGAATGGAATTTTCTTTTTTTGACTGATAAAAATTATCAATTTATTATAGCCCAAGTCTAGAATATTTCAAATAAACATAACTTAGGTACTGTAATATTTTCTCGAAATTGGGGGTTTTCTGAATATTTATTGAGTTTTGAAATGCAAGCCTAATAATTACTTTTAATTTGTTTTCAGGAAGAAAAGAGAGAATCTTGCAAAACCAATTTGTAGGAGAAGATTGTGTTCTAGCCCAGCTGCTGTTGGAAATACTTCAAAACTAGTCATGACCCTTATGAACCAATCAACTGTGGCAACATAAAGTTCAACGAGGTGCCTAGAAGGGCATCGAAAAAGGTTCCAAAGAGTTCACCCGGTTTACAAGCAGTTCAAATTAAACCAAAAGTTCAAAAATGTCCAGAAGAAATCTCTGACGCAAAAAAGAAGGATTTGAAAGCGGCATTTCCTTTTATGCCACTGCAAGACAGGGCATTTTACATGACAGTTCTTCATTTGAACTAGATGGACTAGGTCCTATTCACCTGATAGTAAGAATATTGATGTGTAACTTACGTATAACTTCTTAGGCTGACCAGTGACAATATTTTTACAGTTCAAATGTTGTGAGCATAACCATAAACTTCACTGCTGAATACATCATTATTTACATATATTCTTTCCATTTAATATTCTTTACATTATTGTTAACATAGTCTACAACGTACTCATTATTTTGAACAAAATGTGTTTGTAAAAAAATTCATTTGATTAGAACCATAATAATCTATTAAAGTCGCTTACTGTATTTGTGACAATATTTTTACAGTTCTAATGTTGTGAGCATAAACCATAAACTTTACTGCTAAATACATCATAATTTACATAATATTCTTTTCATTTAATATCTTTAGATTATTGTTAACATTGTCTACACCGAACACATTATTTTGAACAAAGTGTGTTTGTAAAAAAACTCATTTGATTAGAACCATAATAATTTTTTACAGTCACAATTATATTAGTGTATTCAGTGTATTAGTGTTAGTATTAGTGTTATTTATTAGTGTATAAGTGACAATATTTTTACAGTTCTAATGTACTGTGAACTCTACTGTACTGTGAAAATAACTATGAACTCTACTGCTCAATAATATGTCATTATTTGCATATTATTCACATTATTTTGAACAAAATCTGTTTGCAAAATAAAATTTTTCATTTGATTAGAACCTTAATAGTTTTTTAATCTCCTTCATTTCAGTATGGGTTGATTTGAAATGGTTGTATGTGCAGTTAGAACTTTGTCATCTTCATAGTTTGACAAGTTGACTATGACAAGGTTCTAACTGCAATATAGTGAATTTATAAAAAAATAATGAAAAGGTATTTATCAAATTAAACATATGAAAGTTAGTGTATATATATATATAAATTGGAAGAAAAAGTTTTAGTCAAATTAGTCAACAATATCATGAGTTATATAAAATCAAAACTTCAAAGTCGATTTTCTCAAAAGTAGGTGTAATGCAGTTAGAACCATGTCAAACCAATGGAGCGAGTTCTGGAAGCTCTCTGGATCCTTATATGATATAACTGGAACCTTATTAATATAATTTCTTAATATACTTATTCTGGTATATGAGATGAGTATCATCAAAGGATGATAAATATTGAGTGCTCTGAATAAGATTAATATCACTTGATTCAATATTTTAAGTGCTGCAAAATATTTGTTGATATTAAACAGATCAAACTGTATATCACGAGATGAACTAGGATAAAATAAACTTCTACGATTTGTATGCTGACTAAAAACACAAAATATATTCCCATAAAAAAGATATGCATAAAGTATTCGATATATCTATAATTCACTTAAATAATCTATTTCTAAAATCTGAATAATTATCACAGGCTTTACTAATATTCACAAAAGTGAGTTTCAAATTCATAAATATATTATATTTAATACTGGTACTTATACTTCCAATCAATATAAAATTCTGCAGATAAAACCTGTTCGGTCTATAGTTTGATATGATGTACTTTGTCCAATTGACAAAATTATAATTAATAAATTAATATTCAAACATGAGATCTCCGGGATTTATATGAATTCGGGCTGTGCATGGAAGTAAGCTTCCTACATATATTAAATAAATTCATAAATGTTCTTATGGACTATGTGATATTGTTCAACACGTGGTGACTTTTTATTTTAATTCAAATTAATTGGAATAGCGCTTTTTTATTAATTAATTACCCCCACTGGACGTAGAAAAAACGAGCTCGTTGAATTATCACTCACTGAATTGAAGTTCTAGACGTTCTCGTGGATTGAATTAATTATTTCCAATAATTAATTAGGTAGGCTCCTTTTCGTCACTGCTGGGCTAACGCGTGATCCAGATTTTTATAAGTTTCTTTCGAATTAAAGCTATTTTTATGGGAATCTTTACAAATTACGAACTCCTTGACAGCACTGAGTTCACAGATAATTAAACATTTAATACAAATACTTTACATTAAAAAGGGTCTGGCTTAATAGTTTTAAAATTTTAAAAGGAAGAAGAAAAACCCCTAAACTCCATGTGCATCCTCTCGGGTCAGGATCTTAAGCCAGAAGAAGGAGGTTTTTAGAAAAATTTGCCTCTTCCAAGAATAATTTTGTAAGCTACTCTCTGATTGGCCTTCAATTTAATAGACTCAATACAATTGGTTGCCTTGGGAATCAGGGCTTCCTCGGCTTTATAATAGAAAAAATTAAATAAAAAAGAATTCTTATACAAATGTATGGAGTGTTTATCTTAAATTGATTTCATAAATAAATCCTAACATGCGATGTTACTATATTCAGTCTTTATATGAGTTTTGTATACTCTTGATTTATCATGCTTTCTTGGATTATAATAAATATTTATACAAAAATAATGGGTGTCTGTATTTCTACACATCGACTTCCTTTAGTATACATAACATATCCTTTATGAGTAAATTTTATATAATTCAACCTGTCATATGGGTTGATCGAATAATCACTGATTCGCTCAGTATTGATTCTAATAATTATCGATTTATCCAAGATCGACTAATTCTTTTCAAAATGTAAACAAGTAACTCTAACCTCAATGTACATGCATTTTATTTTTTTTCATATAATCCGCCAATAATAAGTAAGCCGCTTTATAACTTTTTGATCTTACCAATGGGTTCTCATAATTATTAAATCACAATTATACATGTTTTCTTATCATTTGTTGATAATGCTATTACTCCTAATCGCTAATAATACTTGATTTGAGTTGTTTTATCCTTTGACTAGGTCTAACCTTCTTTCCAATTTTATAGTTCTATTATATTTCATTAGTTCATTTTAAAATATTTGGTGGTATTAATTTACCACGTGACAATATCATATTATACAGTTCAATAATTATTCTCTTAGTCTATATTATCTAAATTCATCTATAATTTTGCTGTATTGTAAGCTATTGTATATAAGTGTATAAGCCAGTATATATTGTAATCTACATAGAGAAAGTACTCAATCAATCAATCAATCTCTATCTTAGTGGTGAGGGGGAAAGAACTTTTCGTTGCTAGATAAGGATAGCATCACCCGCTTTGTTGAATGATAACAGGGATAGCAATACCATTGCTAATCAAACACTGCCATTATAACGTGTACCTCACTATAGAACAAGAACAACCACAACATGATACAGTATCAACACAATATGATACAGTATCATCTCAACTTGATACACAACACTTTGATTTGATACATTTGCTATCGACTTTGTGGAATGATAGACAAGGATAGCAAGACCAATGTCAATCAAACACTGCCATTGTAACGTGGACCTCACTATTGTACAGCTTCATCGAGTACATGAAGGAACAACCAACTGACAAGACTATCAACTGTTGAGTCACTCTCACGTCATAGCCGTAAATCTCTGGTCCAATCAGAGCTCTTCAATTTTTGATGACTGGACTGAGTTTTCCAATACTGCACAAATCCCTGTGACATTCATTTCAAATTGTCAGTATTCCTTATGGGATAACATTATGGCTTTCCATTCATTCAGTTCTGACAGTTTTGAGTGGATCTGGCTGTAATAATACATTTCTGCAATGTGAGCATTATATTCGACTACTGAATCGAAATCAATAATTTTTTAGGTCTCTTCCCATATTGGAATGAGAACCTATAATCTTCTAATAAAAAGCTGAAGTATATGGCTTCGTATTATTGGTCATACTCCATGGTTCTTCTTGTTATTCTTCTCTTTGTCATCCTCACACCCTCTCTCATTCCCTCTCTCTCACTCTCTCTCTCGGATGTCTTCTCTGAGTCTTATTAGACCTGGCAACGTAAGATGTTTTCCAATAGATATCAAATATCTCCCTCTCTCTCTCCCACCCTTTCACTCTCTCTCACTCACACAAACACACTCTCTCTTATTCTCTCTATTCCTCTCTCTTTGGTAGAGAGTTGGTGAGAAGGATATTTTCAATATTCTTTCCAAAGAATGGACATTGATATGTCTAAAGCTCCGCCAATTTATGTAGATGCATAACAATATAATATCTATAGTTAATTTATTACAAATTACTTTTTCATATCATATACAGTTCAATAATTATTTTCTTAGTCTATATTATGTAAATTCATCTATAATTTTGCTGTATAGTAAGCTATTGTATATAAGTGTATAAGCCAGTATATATTGTAATCTACATAAATAAACTACTCAATCAATCAATCAATCAATCAATCAATCAATCAATCTCTCTCTTAGTGGTGAGGGGAAAAGAGCTTTGCGTTGCTAGATAAGGATAGCATCACCCGCTTTGTTGAATGATAACAGGGATAGCAATACCATTGCTAATCAAACACTGCCATTATAACGTGGACCTCACTATTGTACAGCTTTATCGAGTACATGCAGAATCAACCAACTGACAAGACGATATATAATATATTACTATATACTATTTAATATATTATGAAGTTAATATATTATATTATCGTTATTCTGATTGCATTCAATCTTCATTCTCATTGATTGGTTTTTCATACTTTGTATAATTAGTATGTTGTATAATTATCAATGTAAGTAAGTGTATGAGCCAGTGAGTATTTCAACATAAATAATTAGAGAACTTAAATATAATTAAATGTCGTGTCTCTCTCTATAACAATTTCTCTCTCTTTCTCTCTCTCTGCGCCCTCCTAGGTTTCCATTTGATCAAGATAACGATTTAATTCAATTCAATTTAATCCACTCTCCCTCTCTCATTTTATCTCTAACTCAAGTACTCTCTGCTGTTCAGGTCAAACAGCTGTTCTTTTGCTTGAAGCCTCTCGCAGATGACAAAACATGCATGATGAACACATGCATGTGTGTGTGCATGATCAATATATCCTGTCGTTAGTGGCCAGCCCCAGAATAAATTCAAAAGTAAGATCTCGCTACGCTCGTTCAACAAGTTGCTACAAAGTAGATCGTGAACTTGATAATCCGCCCTCACAATTATTGCAGCTATAGAAACATGAAGCACAGAGATATAAATCTTCAAATTTCATGCTTATGTTGCGTGCTCCAATAATTTTCCTCTCTGGTTCTAGAAATTACAATTAAGTTAATCGGTTTTCTAGCACGAATTGCGTGTTATAATTCTAGCAATGAAATATACAATTACAAGTATTTTACAAGTCTCTTACAAGTATGATTGATGGAGTTCTATTAAGATAAAAGTTTCAACTCAGGCTACTTTTGAGCATTGATTTTACAAGTTTAACTTTGCTGGCTGTGCCAAATCATTTAGATCTATTATAATCCACATTTTTATTATGCATTTTGTATGTATCATTCATGTTTTGTAACTATGTAATTTTGGCGAAATAAACATTCTATTCTATTCTATAAAGAATAAATGCTCTGAATTCTACATCGGACGGAATCAAGAATAGTTGACCGAGCGAAGTGAGGTCTAAAATTTAAGTCGACGGTTTTGCATTTCTCTTTATGTTTATATTCATGTTTTTTATGTGTCTTTTTAGTTGTCTTTTTCCATATATATGTTTATATTCATCTCAACTTGATACACAACACTATGATTTGATACATTGGATATCTGCTTTGTGGAATGATGGACAAGGATAGCAACACCATTGTTAATCAAACACTGCCATTATAACGTGGACCTCACTATAGAACAAGAACAACCACAACATGATACGGTATCAAACCAATATGATACAGTATCATCACAACTCGATACACTACACCATGATTTGATACATTCCCTATCTGCTTTGTCGAATAGCAACACCAAAGTTGATCAAATACTGCCATTACAACGTGGAGCTCATTATAGAACAAGAACAACAACAACTTGATACAGTATCAACACAAAATGATACAGAATCATCTCAACTTGATACACAACACCATGATTCGATACATTCGCTATCTGCTTTGTCGAATGATGGACAAGGATAGCAACACCATTGCTAATCAAACACTGCCATTATAACGTGGACCTTACTGTAGAACAAGAACAACCACAACATGATACAGTATCAACATAATATGATACAGTATCTTCCCAACTTGATTCACAAACCTATGATTTGATAAATTCGCTATCTGCTTTGTGGAATGATAGACAAGGATAGCAACACCAATGTTAATCAAATACTGCTATTATAACGTGGACCTCACTATAGAACAAGAACAACCACAACATGATACAGTATCACCACAAAATGATACAGTATCATCTTAACTTGATACTCAACACTATGATTTGATACATTCGCTATCTGCTTTGTGGAATGATAGACAAGGATAGCAACACCAATGTTAATCAAATACTGCCATTTTAACGTGGACCTCACTATAGAACAAGAACAACCACACATGATACAGTATCAACAGTATCAAAACAATATGATACAGTATCATCTCAACGTGATACACAAACCCATGATTTGATACATTCGCTACCTGTTTTGTCGAATGATGGACAAGGATAGCAACACCAATGTTAATCAAATACTGACATTATAACGTGGACCTCACTATAGAACAAGAACAATCACAACTTGATACAGTATCAATTCAATATGATACAGTATCAATATAGTTTTATTAACATATTCATACAAGACACACTGGTGTGAAATGTTTGGCAAGCTACCAGAATTAATGTGATAGATTCGCAGGTTGGAGTGAAACGAGGGAGAAATAATGCTGATTTTGCAACTTACTGGCCTAACAAGCGCTTGGAACTCTACCAAATAGGCAAATTATTTCACCTTTCACTCCCAACTTTGAATTATTCTATAGTGAGGTCCATGTTATAACGACAGAATTTGATCAACTTTGGTTTTGATATCCTTGTCTATCATTCGACAAAGCCGGTGGTACTATCCTTTTCTAGGTCCACAAGGATGCCAATTATGTATTTTACAGTGTAGAAATATAATAAATTAATGCAGAGAATCGGCATCGCTATTCTTCTATTTTTATCCACTACCATTATAACGTGGACCTCACTATAGAAAGGCTTGATTTAGGCTTCCTAAAAAGTGTAGGGTAGAGTTAATTTCATCTGGGATTTTAGCTGATCAGTTTTTTCAAAGAGGTCTCATTCATATTTATTTGAAAGAATAAGACCCGGCTGCACAAAAGTGGATTAAATTTTAATCGTTATCAATCACACGAGAGTCAATCATGGAAGGCTTTTCGAAAAAGGCTTATCTGATTGGTTCTCATGGAATAAATCACGATTGAAATTTAACCGGCTTTTGTGCAACCGGCACTAAGACATTGATTTTGTCAATACTACTATATATGTGCAGAATCAGTTTGAATTATAAAAATTAATTCAATATAATATGTATTTTAATATTCAATAATAGGATGATAAGAATAAAACCTTGTTCTGTAATTCCAATTTACTTTACTTTGAACAAATATAGTGGTACTAGCCGTCAGGCTCGCTTCGCTCGCCATATCCGTCTAGCCAGGGGGCTCCGCCCCCTGGACCCCCGACTGGATCGTCCAACAATGAGGATAGCAGGCTCGCTTCGCTCGCCTGTATTTTTCATTTGAGCATTTTTATCATATGTTAGAGCAATCCAGTCGGGGGTCCAGACTAAACGTCTGGCTAAACGGATATGGCGAGCGAAGCGAGCCTGACGGCTAGTAATATAATATTCCCAGGATTGAAGTAGCAGTGCCCAATCAATTTTTCCGCGATAAATGCATTTAGATCTTCAACTTGGTGCCAACCTAATATAGTCAACTCAACTTAATGCCAACCTGACAAAATTATTAATTTAGTTGCCAGTTAACAACTGTTTCGAAGAGGTACTCTATCTAGATTATAGTTCTATAGTAACATATGATATGGAAATCTCAATTATAATTAAGAGATTGGGAGAAGAAGAATATACATGCTAAAAGACGAACTTTAAACCCTTAAAAACAACCCTTAGAGTTAAAATTTTGCCAAAAGATTTGTTAGTGCGCCTCTAAAGGGCCAACTGAACATACCTACCAAATTTGAACGTTTTTGGTCCGGTAGATTTTTAGTTATGCGAGTGAGTGAGTGAGTGAGTGAGTGAGTGAGTGAGTCGGTCAGTCAGTGAGTGAGTGCCATTTCGCTTTTATATATATAGATTGACAACATCAACGTCTTATCCTTTCAATTATGGAGATTTAACACGACATTCTTCCTTACACTTTCTCTCTACAATAGTTAGCTCTCTCTCTCTCTCATTCCCTGTTTCTCTGTCTTCCAGTTGCCATTTCTCTCAATCACTCACTCCTCTCTCTCTCTCTCCCAAAGATAACTTTGAATCATGCTCACATTCTTCATCTCCAATAGATAACCAGCTCTTGACTTATCACTCTCTCTCACTCCCTCATGATTCTTTCTCTTTCTTTCTCTCTCTTGGTAGGGAGTTAGTGGGAAGGATGTATTGAATATTGTTTCCGAAGAATGAACATTGATATGTCCAAAGCTCCGCCAATTTATGTACATGCATAACAATATAATTATTATCTATAGTTATTATATTACAAATTACTTTTTCATATCATATACAGTTCAATAATTATTTTCTAAGTTTATATTATATGAATTCATCTATAATGTTGCTGTATTGTAAGCTATTGAATATAAGTGTATAAGCCAGTATATATTGCAATCTACTCAATCAATCAATCAATCTCCCGGTTTGCATTTCCTCTCATTCCCTCACACACACACTCTCTCTTTCTCTTGAAAATATAACATTGAATCATACTGACACTCTCTATCTCCAATAGATAACTAACTCTCCAGTCAGAGCTCTCTCTTACCACCTCTCATATCACTCTCTCTTTCTTTATCTTACTCTCTCTCTCCTCTCTTCCTCTCTCTTCATCTCTCTTCGTCTCTCTCACTCTCTTTGCTATCTCTCTCACACACACTGCTGTCTCTCACTCACTATCTCTGCTATCTCTCTCACACACACTGCTGTCTCTAACTCACTCTCTCTGCTATCTCTCTCTTCCTCTTTCTTCCTATCTCTTCCCATCTCTCTATTCCCCTTTCTTACTCTCTCTCCTATCGCTCTCTTCCTTTCTCTTACTCTCTCTCTCCTATCACTCTCTCTTTCTTTCTCTTATTCTCTATCTCCTATTGCTCTCTTCCTTTCTCTTACTCTCTCTTCCATCTCTCTCTTCCATTCTCTTATTCTCTCTCACTCTTCCTCCTATCTCTCTTACTCTCCCTCCTATCTTTCTCCCTTTCTCTTACTCTCCCTTCCATCTCTCTCTTCCTTTCTCTCCTATCACTCCCTTCCTCACTCTCAATATCTCTCTCTTCCTCTCTCTTATTCTCTCTCACTCTCTCTCATATCTCTCTCTCTCTTCGTCTCACTCACTCTCTCTGCTATCTCTCTCACACATTCTGCTGTCTCTCACTCACTCTCTCTGCTATCTCTCTCTTCCTCATTCTTCCTATCTCTTCTCATCTCTTTATTCCTCTTCCTTACTCTCTCTCCTATCGCTCTCTTGCTTTCTCTTACTCTCTGTATTCCTCTCTCTCCCATCTCTCTCATCCTCTCTCTTATTCTATCTGACTCTCTCTCCTATCTCCAACTCTCCCTCCTATCACTCTCCCCCTCTCTTACTCGCTCACCTGTCTCTCTCTCCCTCACTCCAACTCTCTCTTCTATCACTCTCTCCTATGTCTCTCCCTCTCTCTAACTCACTCACCTGTCTCTCTCTCCCTCACTGTGACTCTTTCTCCTATCACTCTCTCCTATGTCTCTCCCTCTCTCTAACTAGTTCACCGTCTCTCTCTCCCTCACTCACCCTCTCTCCAACTGTCTCACCTATCTCTTTCTTCCTCCCTCTTTCTATCTCTACTATCATACTCTCACACTCTCCAACTACTTTTATCACCGTTTCTCTCTCCTTCCGTTCAAACTATAACTCTGACACACTAAACTTTTAATGTGACTCCACACACATAGAGCAACTAAAACCCATGTTCATTGTTATCGGCAACTTTACAACTTTCCGATTTAATATCCACAGGTGTAAACGGAAGCGTACACACAGCGCTTATTTTGATTCCCATAGGAATAGATATGAGGTAACACACTGAGCAAGTGTTTGAAATGTACGTGTTTGGATGGAGGTGTTCACACAGGGCGTATTTATCTTGTTTCCACATGTATGAATGCTATACAAACTGTACGTTTGATTTCCACCCATGATTATTATTTGCTTTCACCCGTGACTGTCTGAATAGTGTTTGTTATTATTTATGTATGATATGTTTATGTAAGGAATTACATAATATTATAGAAGGGCTACTCCATTTATATAGGTACGAGTCACCTGATATATAGTTTCTCACTCAGAGTAGATGAATTAGAATTTGTATTATCATCTACAATATAATAAAGGAAAGAACTGGCTTATACAGGTAGGGGATAGGAAATTCACGAATGACGCATCATCACGTCTCAACTACTCAACTCATTAACTTCACATTTTGCATATACATTCTTGCAATTACTTGTGGATGAGAATACTGCGTAAGGTCTACTGTTCACAGAACTACTAGTACACCTTCTACTCATAATATTACATAGTTTCGAAACAGATGAATCTAGCTTTCATAAATGTTTTATTCTTCATAAAAACAATGCTCAGAAGTAACCTGAGTTCAAACTTTTATCTTAATAGAGATCTCAATCAATCATACTTATCAACCACTAGTAAGAGACTTGTAATAATAATTGTATATTTCATTGTACAGTGAGGTCCACGTTATAATGGCAGTGTTTGATTAGCAATGGTATTGCTATCCTTGTCTATCATTCCACAAAGCAGATAGCGAATGCATCAAATCATAGTGTTGTGTATAAAGTTGAAATGACACTGTATCATATTGTGTTGATACTGTATCATGTTTGTGGTTGTTCTTGTTCTATAGTAGGGTCCACGTTATAATGGCAGTGTTTGATTAGCAATGGTATTGCTATCCTTGTCTATCATTCAACAAAGCTGATAGCGCTATCTCTTTCTCGCCTTGCTCTGTTGCCAGATCGTCTTTTAAATATTCATTATGAAGTTATTGAAAACCATAATTTATTGCTTAACCTTCCGGCAGTCGCGCTGTTGTAAAAAGTACAACAGTGTCAGTTTTTTTGTTGTACAAAACTATTGAATGGGGTGGTGTCAGTGAATGAGTCACCTATGCATTCCAAAACTTCCCCCCATCACTCCACTGAGTTGCAGTATCAACCGAGCAATGGTTCAGTCTTCAGGTGCCATTTAGTCGCACTGTGCATAACATAGGGAAAGACTGTATACGGGGACTGTAAACGAACCAATAACACAGAATTGATGGTTTTGCTTGATGTACCTTATTGGGCTATGAAATGGTAATCATCCAAATGTTCATAGGAGAAAAATAATTCAAGAAGATGGAAAAAGTAATTATACAATTAAATTAATATGTTTTGACAGTTGACAGAGTGCATAACACTTGGAAAATTGGATGTTGTACAAAATACAACACGCGACTGCTCGTGTGATTGAGTAGGGCGCGACTGCCGGAAGGTTAATAAAATATAATTGAATATTTTAAACGAGAATGAACAGTTAATATTACATCAATAGACCTGTATCAGCTACCGTCTATAGAAGGCATTGACAAGACAGAGGATCGGCGACGTTGGTCTCCTATCTTTCTCCACTGCCATTATAACGTGGACCTCACTATAGTAATTAATAAGTTAGTCACATGTGGGAGTTTATGAAATTTTATAAGGTAATGGCCGCTCCAGTCCTCCTCTATAGTAGTGAATCATGGGTTACTACAAAGCCACTTGAAAGTGGAGTGCAGGCAGCCGAGATGAGATTTCTCCGAAGAACCAAGGGATGTGACAGAAGAGATCATTTCAGGAATGAAGATATTAGGGAAAGAATTGAAAATCTGCAGCATGAATGAAAGAGTTAAGGAGAATCGGCATCAATGGAGGGAGCATGTTCAAAGAATGTCAGCTGAAAGAATACCATTAAAAGTCTATAATAATCAGCCAGTAGGCAAAAGAGATGTTGGCAGACCACGCAAGCGTTAGCAATAATAGGATTTTTTATGTTTATTTGAATAATTGGCTAGATGTGAGTCGGAACAGGTTAAAGCCTAATCCTTGTTTTGTAAGAAGAAGAAGAGACATGTGGGAGTTCATAAATAGAGGAAATCTCCAGTGAAGCTTGGAAAATCCATTGAATTTCCCGGTTATGATAATATCAAAGAGCTTTTCTCCCACAAAATGTTTTACATTAATTTGTAGACAGTCCACAGAGATAAGTGAGCGTATTATATTATCAGTGACCCCCGTTTCCATGGCAACAAGTGGTATACTTTTTCTCTATCGAACTCTCACTCCCACCCTATCTCTCTCACACACTCTCATTCTGTCTCTCACTTCCACTCTCCCTTTCTGTCTCTCACATTCTCTCTCTCTCTCTCACTCACACTCTCACCCTGTCTCACTCCTTCTCACTCACTCTTTCTGTCTCCCACTTCCACTCTCTCATTCTGTATCACACACACTCTCACTTTCTCACTCTCTCACCCTTTCTCACACACTTTCTCTCATCCTCTCTCTTTCTGTCTCCCACTTCCACTCTCTCTTTCTGTTTCTCACACACTCTGTCTCTCACTCTCTCACCCTGCCTCACACACACTTTCTTTCCTTCTATCTCTCTCTCACTCTCTCTTTCTGTCTCTCACTTCCATTCTTACTGTATCACTCTCTCACTCTCTCACCCTGTCTCTCACACTCTCTCTCTCATTCTCACCCTCTCTCTCTCTCACTCTCTCTTTCTGTTCCTCACACTCTCTCTCACTCTCACCCTGTCTCACACACACATACTCTCTCTCTCACACTCTCACCCTGTCTCACACACTCGCTCTCTTTCCGTCTCACACTATTCCTCTCGCTTCCACTCTCACTCACAAAAATGTACTCTCTCACTCTCTGCTTTTTCTTCCTCATTTTATCTCTCTATCATTTTAGTCTCTCTCTTTCTCCTCCTTTTCGCTTCCTCTTACCATCAATTGATAAAATTTGCTTTGAGGTCACCATGTGGTTTGGACATGAGTTTAATAAATTAATCTCTCTCATGTTTTTTATCGCACTCTTTCTCCTCATTCTGTATATTCTTATTTTTGTTCCAATTCTACTCTTTTTCCATATTAACTCACTTCCTTCTATCCTTCTTCTCCTGAATCTTCATTTACTTCTCCATTTTCTTCACCTCCTCCTAATCTTTAACCTCCTCCTGTTTCTTCATCTACTTCTCCATTTTCTTCTCCTTTTCCCAATCTTCAACCTCTTCCAGAATCTTCCTCTTCTTCTTCTTTTTTTTCTTCTTCTTCTTCTCTCCACCCTTCTTCATCGCCCTCTCATTCTTCTTCTTCTTCTTCTTCTTCTTCTTCTCCTTCTTCTTCTTCTTCTTCATCTTCTTCATCTTCTTCTCCTCCTTCTTCTCCTTCTCCTCATTCTCCCTCTCCTTTCTCTTCTTCTTCTTCTTCTTCTTCTTCTTCTTCTTCTTCTTCTTCTCCTTCTTCTTCTCCTTCTTCTCCCTTCTCCTCATTTTCCTACTTCTCAACCAAGTCTTCCTCCAATTCACTTGGTCTTCCACCTCCTTCCGCAAATATACCACTTCCTCCTCCTCCACCTCCTCCTACTCCTCCTTCTCCTCCTTCACCTCCTCCACTTACTTCTCCTCCTCCTTCTTCTTCT
Organism: Nilaparvata lugens; assembly: GCF_014356525.2. Lineage (NCBI taxonomy): Eukaryota > Metazoa > Arthropoda > Insecta > Hemiptera > Delphacidae > Nilaparvata > Nilaparvata lugens. Next base: position 22,475,711 of record NC_052517.1, on the reverse strand, counting down.
CCTCACAAACCACACATCGACCTCTTGATGATATATCTTGATGAGGAAGTGTTGTGGGTTGATTGAACCTAAGTGACTTATTGAACATATCCCCAAACGTAGCTTATAGAAAGGATTACCTACTCAAACTAATTGCTTTCTGTTCATATGTGTTCGTTCCTCCTCCTCCTCATCCTCCTTCTCCTTCTTCTCTCCCTCTTCCTCCTCCTCATTCTCCTCATAGTCTCCTACTCCTCCTCATCCTCCTCCTCCATTCCCTCCTCTTCGTCCTCATCATCCTCCTCCTCTATTTCCTCCTCCTCTTCTTCATCATCCTCCTCTTTCTCACCATCCTACTCCTCCTCCTCCTCCGCAACCAAACAGAGATGTCCCCGATGTCATAATTGGTAGCACGCGTGACCCCAACTGAGTTTTTAACGTGAAGTAGCCGTCAGGCTCGCTTCGCTTGCCATATCCGTTTAGCCAGGGGGCTCCGACCCCGACTGGATCGTCCAAGAATGAAATCAGAAGGCTCGCTTCGCTCGCCTGCATTTTTCATTTGGGCATTTTTATCATATGTTAGGACGATCCAGTCGGGGGTCCAGACTAAACGGATATGGCGAGCGAAGCGAGCCTGACAGCTAGTAATATAGTATTCCCAGGAATAGCTCTGATTGAAGTAGCAGTGCCCAATCAATTTTTCCGCGATAAATGCATTTCAATCTTCAACTTGGTGCCAAATTAACAAAGTCAACTCAATTTCTTCATTATTGTAATGCATCGGTTCTTGTTGTAGGGTGGTGGCCGGTAGTGATTCTTCGGGGGCGGGTTGCTCTTCGGTGGGGAACAGGAAACTTAATAGAGGTTGATGTTTGCGGCTGGTTTTTGGTGGTAGTATATCTAGTGTTGGTTTCTGTTCTTCTAATACTATTTTCGGTAAATCATTTCTAAAGGTGGTGTATGATGTTGAAATATCTTGATTTTCGTTGTTTGTTTCATTGGAGCTTGTAGGTGTTATATCGGGGGTATCATATAGTCCTGGTTTATTAGCTGTAGTTTTCTGTATATCTGGTGGCGGGTCGTTGGGTGCTGGGTTCCGTGTTTTTTGTTGATTCAATCCTATTGCATGCGCTAATGTATAATTTGTGCTTACTTGTTGAGGTGGTGGTTTGTAATTTCTGTTGTAATTGTTCTGAATGTGATTATTATTTGAGTTTAATCGATCACGGCCATCATAGTGATTCCTACGGTTGCTCTGCTGGGTATAGTGGTTGGTTGTGCGATTTTGAAATTTTTCATTATTCCAGTTACCATTTTGCTTGTGCTCATAGCGGCGTTCAAATTGAGGGGCAGATCGGTAGCGATCATATGATACCGGTTCATAATTTTGGCTGTTATACTGACTAAATTTTGAGTTATGTTGATTTTGTGCGTATCTCTGGTCTGAACGGTGGTTTGATATTGCCATCACAGACTGTATGCCATATAAATGATTTATCAGCTGCTTGCAATCAGTAATGGGTTGTGTGGCGAGTGCCATTCTAACTTGATACGGTAGCTTCTTTAAAATAATACTTGCTAATGCCGATTCATTAATGGGCTCGCTCAACTGAGAATTTTTAAACTGTAGGGCAGTGACGAAAGTGGTACATGCACCGTCTAAGCTAGGGTTGAAATCGCATGAGATAATGTCCGCTAGCACGTCCAACTGTTTACTTCTGCTCCAATACTGTTCCAGGAAGACAGCTACAAACTCATCCAATGATGTAAATTCATGGGCTCTACTCCGAAAGAACATCAGGGGTTCGCCAATCAATAAACTAGTCAAACGAAGACGCCAAAAATTCCAAGAGGTGGGTGTTAATGATTGAACTAGTTTTATCTGATCTATAAATTCTTTAGGTTGGAGATAGCGGTCTGTATTGTCAAAACGGCCTAATTCATTGAAACTGTGTAGTGAATCAAACGTTGCTATGGGAATAGGCTCTATATTCTCGTGCGGAAATTGATGTATTTGACTTTCAAGTTGTACTATGTTTTGATTTATATCAGAATTTGGGTGAGCTATTTCATGAATTTGCGAAGAGTTTTGTGCTGGTAGGTTATCTATTCTTTCGTTTAACTCACAAGTGACAGTATCTATTTGTGCTGTTAAATCGGTTGTAATTAGTTCTTGATTTTCAGCGGTAGATGCTGGTATTGTGTCCGCAGTTTCCTTACCCGTTCTTACCGATGTATCCTTCAATGATTCCCGCATTTCCTTCATTTCCGCCTTCAAGTCCTTCATTACCATGGTCATTGTTTTTTCTAAACTATTAGAAAATGACTTGATCATCCCCTCTACTATAACCCTTCTTATTGCTTCTTGGGAGACATTTAACGGTTTATTACTGTTCACAGGATTCTTGGCGGTGATTGAAGAGATCTGGGCGTTGGACTCCATCGCGCCCCCCTCAGCGTCGATCTCCGCTACTATCGCCGTCTGCAGTGTGTCTGCTACCTTACTTTGCGTGGACGAAAAGAGACTCATATTTTAAAAATGGATTAAGTGTCAAGTGTTTGTTAAAAAAGTGAAAGTTTTGGCCAACAAGGCATTTATAAGGACACAAATGAGGATAGGCCTATGGACATTACAAGCCAGGTAACCTATTTATTACTTAAGCTCTTATAATATAATAATACTATTCATTGATTTCTGACTAGCAGTTTAGGCCCATAAAATATAATAGCTCTCTCTATAAAATATATTTTCTACAATAATAATATAAAATTTTCTTTAAAACATATAATTTCTCTTATTTAAAGCTATTGATTCCCCAAAAAGTAATACAAATTTTACTTCGCCAGTTTTCCTCAATACTCGTATAAGTTATCTATATTTTCAATATGGTTATTGACTTAATTTCAAATAATTATTCAATGAGCTCGGCTCTCATCATCAGTCCCACGTTGGTACGGCATGTTTCTCTGCCGTATCCGTGGCCTATCACGTTGGGCGACATGTTTCTCTGACGTTATTCTTATATTTAAATAACGATTTGCCTCCTGCTTGGCATCAGTCGGTAAAGCATGAGATTTGATATAATTATATAATTAGGTCGTGGTTTTTTAATAGGATTCAGTCTCAAAAATCTTGATAGGCCTAGATATGGGCTTCTCCTATAACTCTTGTAATTCAATAAATAATAAATATATATAAATATGATACTTATACTATAGTGTTGAGGAATAAAAAATAAATTGCACACCATAAACGTTTCATACATATATTAAACAAATAATGCAAAAAATAGATCGAGGCAAAAAATATATAAAGAGCGATAAAAAATATAATATAAAAATAGAACAATAATTGAAATCAGTAAAATATCACAGGCTAAATTTTATATTCTAGATTTATGGCACGAATCATTACCATGTGCCTTTATCTTAAAATCATATGCATTCTTTTGCATGTAGCTGCGATATGCGCTTGCTAATACTTGTCGACTTGGACAATTCAATTAAAAATATGTGCTTTAAGATCAGCTTGATAAATTAGCCACTAATAATCCAAATATATATATATATTAAAATCTCTAGTTCTTAGCAGATTTCTTTGTATCGAATATATATTTTTATCTCAGGGTGCAAGATTCGGCACCTGACGGAATAGGTAGAGCCATTCATCTAGTGAATTAGAGCTATAACAAACTATCGCAAATTATACTGCAAAAAATTAAATATCATGTGCATATGTTTTAGTAGCCTAGATTTTATACTTCTTTGATCCAATAGAATTTTCTGAAAATGTATTGATCTATATTTTTTTCTTCAATAAAATACCTTTAATACTAATTTTTACTTGCGCAAGTATTACTCTTATTAATTTCTTAATTTATAATAAAAACCCTTTCGACGAGCTAGCTTTGATTATTAGATTAATTCGAAGCACTAGGGCGCCCATCACTAATTCAAATTTATCACTCACGTGTCGAAAATCTTCTTGTAAGCCGCCGATGTCGATCCAACTCCATGTGGTCCGGGAATATGGTAGCCGGAATCGTCTCTTCCAAGGGGTTATAAATTTATTTAAAAAATGAAAATGACTTCTGCTTTACAACAGCATCACGAAGTCCTTTAAGAAATTTAATAATTTAATTTAACTTTAACTTTTACAAAATTATTAGCAAGGTACTACGCTCTAAAATATTGGGGTCCTCTTATGGTGGCATTTGGTTGGCGAGTGCTGGTTCTCCTTTCTCAATTTTACAAATCTTATTTCCGACTTTCAAATTAACATAAAATTTGAATATCTTAGTCCTCCGCCATTTAGGTTCAAATAGATCTTACAAAAAATACCAAAATATTGCTTAGATTGTATGATTAATAATTTCTTTGCATTCGAGCCATATCGATAACATAGACTATACAAAGTTTTAACACAAAATCTAGTACATTTATATAAATATATAGAAATATTTTTGAATTGGCCTACAGTTGCCGCCTATTAACTGCCGTTTTACTATTGGTGCATGCAAATTTTATTCGGTATTCATGCGCCTGGTACCTCTTATTTCCTGAATACACTTAATTATTTTTATTTGGTTTATTTGTTATGCTCTTTACATGCTAGCTAATATTCTATACATTAATATTAATTTCATGCTACCTAATAATTAGCCACGTGAACAGGTGTTTTTTCACATTGCACACTATTTGATTGCAATAGAGCTCTGCCAAGGGGTTTTGGTCAGATTCTACGTTTCTCGATTTGATCGATCTCTAGGTCACCGATCCGTGAATACATGTACCTAACCTCAATCTTCAAAATATTTTATATAATAATCTATTTGTGAGCAACAAAATTCCTTCAAATCCTTTTTAGGTTTTTTGTACCATTAAGCCAGAACAAGCTGATGCTATCTAATCTTAGTTATTATCTATTTGGCGATATTAGCCGGTTACTTTATTTTCAGACCTATTACTATTTCGGTTAGGGATTTTTATCTACCCAAATTCGATACCTTACACGCGCCCCTGGGTTTGAATTCAAAATATTTGAGAATCACAATGTTTTTAATGAAAACCCACCCTTCAATACATAGATATACACTATACTTTATTTATAAATTATACTCTCATACTTCTATCACAGTTCGCAGACATATTTGCTGCATCTCCTTTATACCTTTATCAAATACACTAACAAATTTTCCTCCTCAACACACATAAAATATCATAAATATAAACTTCTAAACGCACTCCTCCTGACAACACTTAAAACATAATATTTTTAAATTCGCCGCTTGCAGGGCCGCCAACCTAACTACACACATTTCATGATTCTCACAATCGATTCCTTTCAGACAATAATTTCGATTCACAAACTTCTGGGCTTATATCTTATAGTATTTCTTAGGTCTTAATATAAATAATTTTCTATACATCAGGTACAATACTTTTCTTTTGCTAATGGCTCTTTGGTTTTTTGGTAGCTTGCATTCACTTTAGTTTTTTTTTCAGGTAACAAACGTGGCATAACTAAAGGTAATAAATATAAAACATATAAATAAATATACCGACATTAATAAATATAATAAATAACAGTAATAAATAACAATAATAAATAACAATTTTGGGGTTACCATACTTTTTTATAATCATATGTTTACAGACATTACATATTTGATTTAGTTGGCTTTGCCCAGCTGGTCGCTGGTTCTACGTTTAATACTGTTACATGTTACATCAGAATTTGCTGTCGAATTTCATAACTAACCTAATTGCTGCATTTTTTTCCTTTCAAAGGTAATTAACAATTTTTAAACATACTATCCCCGCTTGTGTCCTTTTTTAGTTGATGTAGCTAATTTAATTACATATTTAAAAATTGTTCTTTTTCTTATTGCAGGCTTCTAACGGTTGGAAGGAATTAAAACACTGGATTGTTGCCATGCGGTCCTATGCCAAGATTAAATTTATTACGAAAGGTTAGTAATTGGCTTGATAGTGGTGTTTTCTTTGATTGCTTATCGTATTTATTTCAAATTCTGTGATATTTCATGTAGAATTGTTGTGGTCTTCCCATATCTTTTGACTTTCTGCTTGTAGCTATACTGTAGGCTGGTTGGGGTTATCTGCTATCCGGTTGTTGATTGTTGAGGCTGTCCTATTATTAACTTATCCTCATGAATATAAAGCCCCGGTATCTTGTATACTTTTTTAAACAATTCCTTGATTCATTAATGGTAGTTCCTTTCAATCCATTCTTATTCCAATCATCATGTAATTTTAATTCATCTTTCCTCTTATATTCATTTAATATTCTTGATCTCGGTTCATTATAACTCATTATGCTCAAAGACAATAAACATTTTTATAATATTAGCTTCCCAATTATCAATAATAGATTCTTTTAATAATAACAATATAATATTTTCCATCCTATCTACAACACAGTCTTTTATTAATATCACAGCCATTATTACAAACATTAAACACCATAACAAAACATTTATCATCTTTTTAATAGTGTTATCTCTCATCATATAATATCCAGGTACTTTTACTTTCTTAATATAATTCCTTATTTCTCTTGATTTTATCAACCACTTTCTGTCCATCAATCTCCACAAGTAATCCATTTCGTTGTTGCCCATGCACGAATCCATAGCGGTCCTTTTAGTAGCTCCGTTTTTATCCCATTTATTATATCCATTTTGCCGGTCACATCGTTGATCATCTTCCTTGAAACGAATGTGCCGCGGATGCACGCCGTCGGTCCGCTCTTGTCCTCCTCGGTGTCGGTCCGGTGTTCTTCTTTGCCTCTTGAAGCGTGCATGCGGCCGGTATGCGCGCGCGTGGTTCCTCCTTCGTCGCTTCTTCCGCCTCCGGGGCCTTGCGGTGCATGTTCTCCCGGTCCTGATGTCGGTCGGGTGTCCTCGGGCGCCTCCGTCTCCGGGCCTTGCGGTGGTCGCTCTTACGGTCCTGTATGCTGTCCTCTCGGTCCGGGTCCTTGGTCTGCTTCGGTGGGGTACAATGATATGGGTGCATAGATTCTGTGCGCGGGTGCATGGTGATGTTCAAAACAGGTAGTATGGTGGCGGTCTCTTGATGCGCGAGGGCGACGTTCAAAACGGGTAGTATGGTGGCGGTCTCCTCCTGGCAATTGTTTATTTTCGGCGGTGATGGGATTTCTTCATTATTGTAATGCATCGGTTCTTGTTGTAGGGGTGGTGGCCGGTAGTGATTCTTCGGGGGCGGGTTGCTCTTCGGTGGGGAACAGGAAACTTAATAGAGGTTGATGTTTGCGGCTGGTTTTTGGTGGTAGTATATCTAGTGTTGGTTTCTGTTCTTCTAATACTATTTTCGGTAAATCATTTCTAAAGGTGGTGTATGATGTTGAAATATCTTGATTTTCGTTGTTTGTTTCATTGGAGCTTGTAGGTGTTATATCGGGGGTATCATATAGTCCTGGTTTATTAGCTGTAGTTTTCTGTATATCTGGTGGCGGGTCGTTGGGTGCTGGGTTCCGTGTTTTTTGTTGATTCAATCCTATTGCATGCGCTAATGTATAATTTGTGCTTACTTGTTGAGGTGGTGGTTTGTAATTTCTGTTGTAATTGTTCTGAATGTGATTATTATTTGAGTTTAATCGATCACGGCCATCATAGTGATTCCTACGGTTGCTCTGCTGGGTATAGTGGTTGGTTGTGCGATTTTGAAATTTTCATTATTCCAGTTACCATTTTGCTTGTGCTCATAGCGGCGTTCAAATTGAGGGGCAGATCGGTAGCGATCATATGATACCGGTTCATAATTTTGGCTGTTATACTGACTAAATTTTGAGTTATGTTGATTTTGTGCGTATCTCTGGTCTGAACGGTGGTTTGATATTGCCATCACAGACTGTATGCCATATAAATGATTTATCAGCTGCTTGCAATCAGTAATGGGTTGTGTGGCGAGTGCCATTCTAACTTGATACGGTAGCTTCTTTAAAATAATACTTGCTAATGCCGATTCATTAATGGGCTCGCTCAATTGAGAATTTTTAAACTGTAGGGCAGTGACGAAAGTGGTACATGCACCGTCTAAGCTAGGGTTGAAATCGCATGAGATAATGTCCGCTAGCACGTCCAACTGTTTACTTCTGCTCCAATACTGTTCCAGGAAGACAGCTACAAACTCATCCAATGATGTAAATTCATGGGCTCTACTCCGAAAGAACATCAGGGGTTCGCCAATCAATAAACTAGTCAAACGAAGACGCCAAAAATTCCAAGAGGTGGGTGTTAATGATTGAACTAGTTTTATCTGATCTATAAATTCTTTAGGTTGGAGATAGCGGTCTGTATTGTCAAAACGGCCTAATTCATTGAAACTGTGTAGTGAATCAAACGTTGCTATGGGAATAGGCTCTATATTCTCGTGCGGAAATTGATGTATTTGACTTTCAAGTTGTACTATGTTTTGATTTATATCAGAATTTGGGTGAGCTATTTCATGAATTGCGAAGAGTTTTGTGCTGGTAGGTTATCTATTCTTTCGTTTAACTCACAAGTGACAGTATCTATTTTTGCTGTTAAATCGGTTGTAATTAGTTCTTGATTTTCAGCGGTAGATGCTGGTATTGTGTCCGCAGTTTCCTTACCCGTTCTTACCGATGTATCCTTCAATGATTCCCGCATTTCCTTCATTTCCGCCTTCAAGTCCTTCATTACCATGGTCATTGTTTTTTCTAAACTATTAGAAAATGACTTGATCATCCCCTCTACTATAACCCTTCTTATTGCTTCTTGGGAGACATTTAACGGTTTATTACTGTTCACAGGATTCTTGGCGGTGATTGAAGAGATCTGGGCGTTGGACTCCATCGCGCCCCCCTCAGCGTCGATCTCCGCTACTATCGCCGTCTGCAGTGTGTCTGCTACCTTACTTTGCGTGGACGAAAAGAGACTCATATTTTAAAAATGGATTAAGTGTCAAGTGTTTGTTAAAAAAGTGAAAGTTTTGGCCAACAAGGCATTTATAAGGACACAAATGAGGATAGGCCTATGGACATTACAAGCCAGGTAACCTATTTATTACTTAAGCTCTTATAATATAATAATACTATTCATTGATTTCTGACTAGCAGTTTAGGCCCATAAAATATAATAGCTCTCTCTATAAAATATATTTTCTACAATAATAATATAAAATTTTCTTTAAAACATATAATTTCTCTTTATTTAAAGCTATTGATTCCCCAAAAAGTAATACAAATTTTACTTCGCCAGTTTTCCTCAATACTCGTATAAGTTATCTATAATTTTCAATATGGTTATTGACTTAATTTCAAATAATTATTCAATGAGCTCGGCTCTCATCATCAGTCCCACGTTGGTACGGCATGTTTCTCTGCCGTATCCGTGGCCTATCACGTTGGGCGACATGTTTCTCTGACGTTATTCTTTATATTTAAATAACGATTAGCCTCCTGCTTGGCATCAGTCGGTAAAGCATGAGATTTTGATATAATCATATAATTAGGTCGTGGTTTTTTAATAGGATTCAGTCTCAAAAATCTTGATAGGCCTAGGTATGGGCTTCTCCTATAACTCTTGTAATTCAATAAAAAATAAATATATATAAATATGATACTTATACTATAGTGTTGAGGAATAAAAAATAAATTGCACACCATAAACGTTTCATACATATATTAAACAAATAATGCAAAAAATAGATCGAGGCAAAAAATATATAAAGAGCGATAAAAAATATAATATAAAAATAGAACAATAATTGAAATCAGTAAAATATCACAGGCTAAATTTTATATTCTAGATTTATGGCACGAATCATTACCATGTGCCTTTATCTTAAAATCATATGCATTCTTTTGCATGTAGCTGCGATATGCGCTTGCTAATACTTGTCGACTTGGACAATTCAATTAAAAATATGTGCTTTAAGATCAGCTTGATAAATTAGCCACTAATAATCCAAATATATATATATATTAAAATCTCTGGTGCTTAGCAGATTTCTTTGTATCGAATATATATTTTTATCTCAGGGTGCAAGATTCGGCACCTGACGGAATAGGTAGAGCCATTCATCTAGTGAATTAGAGCTATAACAAACTATCGCAAATTATACTGCAAAAAATTAAATATCATATGCATATGTTTTAGTAGCCTAGATTTTATACTTCTTTGATCCAATAGAATTTTCTGAAAATGTATTGATCTATATTTTTTTCTTCAATAAAATACCTTTAATACTAATTTTACTTGCGCAAGTATTACTCTTATTAATTTCTTAATTTATAATAAAAACCCTTTCGACGAGCTAGCTTTGATTATTAGATTAATTCGAAGCACTAGGGCGCCCATCACTAATTCAAATTTATCACTCACGTGTCGAAAATCTTCTTGTAAGCCGCCGATGTCGATCCAACTCCATGTGGTCCGGGAATATGGTAGCCGGAATCGTCTCTTCCAAGGGGTTATAAATTTATTTAAAAATGAAAATGACTTCTGCTTTACAATAGCATCACGAAGTCCTTTAAGAAATTTAATAATTTAATTTAACTTTAACTTTTACAAAATTATTAGCAAGGTACTACGCTCTAAAATATTTGGGGTCCTCTTATGGTGGCATTTGGTTGGCGAGTGCTGGTTCTCCTTTCTCAATTTTACAAATCTTATTTCCGACTTTCAAATTAACATAAAATTTGAATATCTTAGTCCTCCGCCATTTAGGTTCAAATAGATCTTACAAAAAATACCAAAATATTGCTTAGATTGTATGATTAATAATTTCTTTGCATTCGAGCCATATCGATAACATAGACTATACAAAGTTTTAACACAAAATCTAGTACATTTATATAATATATAGAAATATTTTTGAATTGGCCTACAGTTGCCGCCTATTAACTGCCGTTTTACTATTGGTGCATGCAAATTTTATTCGGTATTCATGCGCCTGGTAACTCTTATTTCCTGAATACACTTAATTATTTTTATTTGGTTTATTTGTTATGCTCTTTACATGCTAGCTAATATTCTATACATTAATATTAATTTCATGCTACCTAATAATTAGCCACGTGAACAGGTGTTTTTTCACGTTGCACACTATTTGATTGCAATAGAGCTCTGCCAAGGGGTTTTGGTCAGATTCTACGTTTCTCGATTTGATCGATCTCTAGGTCACCGATCCGTGAATACATGTACCTAACCTCAATCTTCAAAATATTTATATAATAATCTATTTATGAGCAACAAAATTCCTTCAAATCCTTTTTAGGTTTTTGTACCATTTAGCCAGAACAAGCTGATGCTATCTAATCTTAGTTATTATCTATTTGGCGATATTAGCCAGTTACTTTATTTTCAGACCTATTACTATTTCGGTTAGGGATTTTTATCTTTCTCTTCTTCTCCTCCATTTCCACCTTCCACTCCTCTTTACCATTTACCTTTTTCGCCACTTCTTCTCCCCCTCCTCCTCCTCTTTCTCTTCTTCTTCTTCTCCTTCTCCTCCTGCTACTCCTCCTTCTCCTCCTTCCTCTTCTTCTTCTTGTCCCTAATTCCCTCATTCTTTCCCCACTTCATCTCCTCCTGCTACTCCTCCTCCTCCTCCTTATCCTCCTTCTTCTTCTTCTTCTTCTTCTCCTTCTTCTTCTCATTCTAGTCCTCCTTTCCCATATTTCCCTCCTTCTTCCCATGCACCTTCTTATCCTTCTCTTCCTTATTCTTTCCCCACTTCATCTCTTCCTCCTTCTTCTCCTTCTCCTCCTCCTCTTCCTCCTTCTTCTTCTTTTTCCTCTTCTTCTCCTTCTTCTTTTCATTCTAGTCCTCCTTCCCCATATCCCCCTTCTTCTTCCCATGCACCTTCTTGTTCCTGTCTTCCTTATTCTTTCCCCACTTCATCTCCTCCTCCTCCTCCTCCTCCACCTCCTCCTTCCTAACTTCATCTTCTTCTCCTTCTTTTTCCTCTTCTTCTCATTCTTCTTCTTATTCCAGTCCTCCTTCCCCATATCCCCCTTTTTCTTCCCATGCACCTTCTTATCCTTCTCTTCCTTATTCTCTCCCCACTACATCACCTCCTCCTACCCCTCATTCTCCTTCTTCTTCTTCTCCTCACTTCATCTCCTTCTCCTTCTTCTCCCTCTTCTTCACATTCTCCTTCTCATTCAAGTCCTCCTTTCTCATACCCCCCTTCTTCTTCCCATGCACCTTCTTATCCTTCTCTCCCTTATTCCCCACTTCATCACCTCCTCCTACTCCTCCTCCTCCTCATCATCCTCTCCCTCCTTCTTCTCCTCCTCCTCCTCCTTCTCCTCCTCCTCCTCCTACTCCTTTCCATTTACTTCTTTCTCCACCACCTCCTTATTCTCATCCTCTCACTCATCCTCCACCACAACCTCTTTCACAACCTTCTCCACCTCCTCCTTCTCCTCCTCCTCTTCAACCTCCTCCTCCTCCTCCTCAGAGTAGAGCACACTTGACTAGTGGACTACAGCTTGTCCACCCAATGTGGCTAAGCCAATGGTCTTTCATGGCCCATTAGCTGCTACTAATCACCTCTCTGGTCGCCATCTTGTTTTCACTTAATGCACCCAAGAGACACACTTACCCACTCTTCCTCACTCTTACACTACATCTCTCTTCATCTATACATTACTTGCTCTCCCTTATAACAAAATACTGTACATAAATTTATTTCACTTTATTTTCACTTTACTCTATATCTCTTTCCATCTTCGATTTACAACCTCACTCTCCCATCCACCCTCTCATTCACACCTTCCACTATATCACACACTCTCTCTGGATCTCTCTTCATCTATTACTTGCTCTCTCTTATAACAAAATACTGTACATAGATTTATTTCACTTTATTTTCACATTACTCTATCTCTTTTCATTTTTGAATTACAACCCCACTCTTTCATCCACCTTCTCTCTCCTTCCACTATATCATACACTCTCTCATTCACTCTAATTCTCTCTCCATCTAAGCATTGCCTTCTCTCTCTTCAGCTTTCCATTAATTCTTTTTTCTTCTTCTCCCATTCTTTTTCACTCTTTCTTACTTCACAAGAAAATATCACTCTCACTCTACCTCTCTTTTCGTAGAGAGCTAGTGGGGAGGATATTTTTAATATTCTTTCCGAAGAATGGACATTGATATGTCCAAAGCTCCGCCAATTTATGTAGATGCATAACAATATGATTATTATCTGTAGTTATTATATTACAAATTGCTTTTTCATATCATATACAGTTCAATAATTATTTTCTTAGTCTATATTATGTAAATTCATCTATAATTTTGCTGTATTGTAAGCTATTGTATATAAGTGTATAAGCCAGTAAATATTGTAATCTACATTAATTAAGTACTCAATCAATCAATCAATCTCTAGCAGCCAAAATGAAGAACCCTAAAATGAATCAAATTTACTGAAATATTGCATTATTATTCAAATGCTGATTAATTAATGATTATTATTGAACGAAAATCCCAATTAAATGCTGTAAATCACCCCGAAGACATCTGCTACTGCAAATATTGACAACAGGGTTAACAGCTAGATGGAAAGTTTACCCTGTTGTCAATATTTGCAGTAGCAGAAGTCTTCGGGGTGATATACAGCATTTAATTTTTTTCTCGTTTTATGATAATCATTAACTCTAAAATTATCTTATCTCTCTTACTCTCTCACCCATCAAGTGGGTTTGGTAGAGAGTTAGTGAGAAGGATATATTGAATATTGTTTCCGAAGAATGGACATTGATATGTCCAAAGCTCCGCCAATTTATGTACATGCATTACAATATTATCTATAGTTATTACAAATTGCTTTTTTCATATCATATACAGTTCAATAATTATTTTCTTAGTCTATATTATGTAAATTTATCTATAATTTTGCTGTATTGTAAGCTATTGTATATAAATGTATAAGCCAGTAAATATTGTTGTAATCCACACAAATAAAGTACTCAATCAATCAATCAATCCATCAACTCTCTGACTCTTATATTCTCTCTCTTTTTCCTTGTCTTTCTCTCTACTCCTCAATCCACTCTTTTCATATATTTCTGTATTTTCCCCTCACGCTTTCTCCCTCATTCTCTTTCGCTCCCTCCTTCTCTTTTACTTTATAGTGAGGTCCACGTTATAATGGCGATGATTGATTGGCAATGGTATTGCTATCCTTGTCGATCATTCCAGAAAGCAGATAGCGCTATCTCTTCCTTCCTTTGCTCTGTTGCCAGATCGTCCTCTAACAAAGTAGAATTGCTTATCAATTAACAAAATATTTTATCTCGATTATGAAAATTCATTATGAAGTTATTGAGAATTATAATTTCTTGCTTGATAAGATTCAATTGAATATCATGAACGAAAATCAACAGTTAATATTACATCAATAAACCTGCATCAGCTACCGTCTATAGAAGGCATTGTCAAGACAGAGGATCGGCAACGTTTTTTTCCTTCTTCCACCACTGCCATTATAACGTGGACCTCACTATAGAAGAATATCCAGTAGCCAAGAAAAAAACTCTAGAATAATTTAATTTCTCCAACTTTCTCACTTTCTTTCATTCTCACTTCAATCTATCTTTCTCTTTCTTCCTCTTTCTCTCATTATTTCGCCCACTCTCACTCATTTTCTCTTATCATCACTTTCTTTCATTCTCTCTTCAATCTCTCTTCCTCTTTCTTCCTCTTTCTCACACTATTTTGCCCACTCTCACTCATTTTCTCTTATCATCACTTTCTTTCATTCTCTCTTCAATCTCTCTTCCTTTTTCTCTCACTATTTTGCCCACTCTCACTGATTTTCTCTTATCATCTCTGTATCACTCACTCTCTCTCACTCATTCTCTTCTTTTCTCTCAGTATATCTCCCTCTCACTCCACTTCTCCAGTAACCAAAATGACTGACTTAGGAGGTGTAATGGCGTAGCTGATGTGTGATACTCTAATGGTAATGATAATGTTCTAGGGTAATGGAAATTTCCAATGGTAATGATAATGTCCTATGGTGGAGCTAATGGTAATGATAATGCTGATGATAACATAGTGATAGTAACACTCTAGGGAGGTTAAGGTTGAAACTGTGAACATTGGTAAAATGAGAAGCAACAATGTTTTCTATCTGATTCTGATATTTTTGATACTGTATCATGTTGTGGTTGTTCTTGTTCTATAGTGAGGTCCACGTTATAATGACAGTATTTTATTTACATTGGTGTTGCTTTCCTTGTCTATCATTCCACAAAGAAGATAGCGAATGTATCGAATCATAGTGTTGTGTATCAAGTTGAGATGATACTGTATCATATTGTGTTGATACAGTATCATGTTGTGGTTGTTCTTGTTCTATAGTGAGGTCCACGTTATAATGACAGTATTTGATTAACATTGGTGCTGCTATCCTTGTCTATCATTCCACACAGCAGATAGCGAATGTATCAAATCATAGTGATGTGTATCAAGTTGAGATGATACTGTATCATATTGTGTTGATACTGTATCATGTTGTGGTTGTTCTTGTTCTATAGTGAGGTCCACGTTATAATGGCAGTATTTGATTAGAATTGGTGTTGCTATCCTTGTCTATCATTCCACAAAGCAGATAGCGACTGTATCAAATCATAGTGTTGTGTATCAAGTTGAGATGATACTGTATCATATTGTGTTGATACTGTATCATGTTGTGGTTGTTCTTGTTCTATAGTGAGGTCCACTTTATGATGGCAGAATTTGATTAACATTGGTGTTGCTACCCTTGTCTATCATTCCACAAAGCAGATAGCGAATGTATCATATCATAGTGTTGTGTATCAAGTTGAGATGATACTGTATCATATTGTGTTGATACCGTATCATGTTGTGTTCGTTCTTGTTCTATAGTGAGGTCCACGTTATAATGGCAGTGTTCGATTAGTAGTGGTATTGCTATCCTTGTCCATCATTCGACAAAGCAGAGAGTGCCATCTCTTTTTCGCTTTAATCTGTTGCGAAAACGTCTTTTAACAATGTAGAATTAGTAATAAATTAATTTACAAAATATTCCATAAGGCATGCTGAAATTTTAAAATCAATCTCTACTTGTTGAACTGTAACATGGGAATCATTATACTGTGTTCGATACTCCACTATAGTGAGGTCCACGTTATAATGGAGTGGAGAAAGATAGGAGAACAACGTTGCCGATCCTCTGTCTTGTCAATGCCTTCTATAGACGGTAGCTGATACAGGTTTATTGATGTAATATTAACTGTTCATTCTTGATTAGAGCATAGATGCTATAGTGAGGTTCACGTTATAATGACAGTATTTGATCAACTTTGGTTTTGCTCTCCTTGTCTATCATTCGACAAAGCCGGTGGTACTATCCCATTCTAGGTCCACAACGATGCCAATTATGTTTTTTACAGTGTAGAAATATGATTAATTAATGCAGAGAGTCGGCATCGCTATTCTTCTATCTTCATTCACTGCCATTATAACGTGGACCTTACTATATCCATCTATACTTATAATAAAGGAAAAAGTCGGTTTATACAGGTAGGGGATAGGGATTTCACGAATGACGCATCATCACGTCTCAACTACTCAACTCATTAACTTGAAATTCTGCATATAGATTCCTGATATCTCTTCAATTAGGAATAAATCCTAATTCACCGAGGATGGTGATAGGCCTATTTTCAATTATCCAAGATTTCATTACGTCAAATTTTCATTTTGTCAAGTATTCAGTTCAACGCCTACGTAGCACGTGTGACCTGCAAGTTTCAAATTCTTCAAGATTTAAATCGATTGATTGATTAATTGAGTACTCTATTTATGTAGATTATAATATATACTGGCTTATACACTTATATACAATAGCTCACAATACAGCAACATTATAGATGAATTTACATAATATAGACTAAGAAAATAATTATTGAACTGTACATGATATGAAAAAGTAATTTGTAATATAATAACTATAGATAATTATATTGTAATGCATCTACATAAATTGGCGGAGCTTTGGACATATCAATGTCATTCTTCGGAAAGAATATTAAAAATATCCTCCCCACTAACTCTCTACCAAAATTAGAGGCGAGTAGAAGTATCGTCCATCTCGTATTCTATTGGTGGATGCCTCAACTGCGACAAACAACTTGAGCCAATCACAAGCCAGCAATAGATGCCAACCACTCAAAGTATGCGCCGTTCTCAAACTCCTTGCCAATTGGTCGTACAAATCCCGGCCCGGGCAAGATGCTTATCTCGGGCCACTCCCTTGTTTCGGACATGGACATGTTGATGTTGTCGGTCCCGGCTGTCTAAAAAGCAGTCGTTAGGTGATGTGGGAGGCCCTGAAATTGATCAGTTGCGACCTGAAAACTCTGACACCAGACCTCAGCCAGCCAGGTCACCCCATATTATTATTATTATTGGTCGTTGACATCTTAAGGACGCCATTTTGTGGGAGGGGCCAGTTTAATCCAATAGCAGCCCAGGTAATAATACCATAGAGGAACAATAGCGTAAGTAGATATTCCATGGTATAATGAGTTTATGTCGTAACTTTTACTGTTATCTCAAGCCGATTATTGTCGATTTTTTCTGTTTTGGCCGGGTGATAGTGTATAAACGGCACAATATGAGAGAATATCAGTGTCACACAGCTTCACAGGAAAGAACTACGTGGACTATCGGCTTGAGATAACAGTAAAAGTTACGACATAAACTCATTATACCATGGGATATCTACTCACGCTATTGTTTATCTATGATAATACCAAAGTACGCACTTTGTACCCTGGAATAATTACTTGCTTGCTAAAGTGAGATCTTTATTCATTTTATTCCACAATCACAATATAAAATTGACCTATTTGGGACTATGTGCAACCTTATCTAAATTTGGGAGAGGAATAGCACAAGGTTACCTTATTTCTTCTCTTCCTATCATTTTTGTGGTGTACTGTACTTATTGTATCAATCGATAGAGTATAAGAATAATACTTGTCCGTCATTGAACAGAGCAGATATCTCAATTTTTTCTAACCCTGCATCGTTGCCAATTCGTTTGTGTGCCCAGTAGGGATAAAATGAACTAATAGAATTTCACCTTGATGAAGAAGAAGAAGAAGGAGAAGAGCAGAAGAGGAAGGAGAAGATGGAGAAGGAGAAGAAGAAGATGGAGGAGAAGAAGAGGAAGAAGAAGATGAAGAAGAAGAAGAAAGATAAAAATAAGAAGAAGGAGAAGGAGATGTATGTGAATGAGAAGGAGAAGGAGGAGGAGAGGAAAACTCAAGACAGTGGGTGGGGAAAAAAATAAATAATGGGAGTAGAGGAATGGTATGTGGAGAGAAGAAGAAGAAGAAGAAGAAGAAGAAGAAGAAGAAGAAGGATGAGGAGGAGGAGGAGGAGGAGGAGAAGGACACATGACACAAAGGGCACCTAGTTACTGAATGTGTTGACCTTATTATCCTCTGACTGAGTGACTACTGCCCAAATAGACAGAGAGAGACATATCAATCAGATGTCTGCAGCCTAATTGCTCACTCTCTAATCTCTCACAGTTCACTAATCACTACAGACAGGTGCCATGATTAATGCGAGAGAGTGAGAGAGAGAATGAGAGAGGGGAAGATTAGATTAGGTTAGATTGAATTTCTTTATTTATGTATGTTACAATATTTACTGGCTTATACACTAATTTACATTAAATGACGATAATGCTAATTATTCAACGAATCATACTGAGTATAAAAAATTGATCAATGAGAATAAAGATGCAATTAGAATAACAATAATATAAAATTGTAATGTAACTTCATAAATCGGCGGTTTTTCAACAAATAATTGTCGATTCTTCAAGAAGGATAATAAATAATATCCTTCCCATCAGCACACGATCGGTGTGTTGATGAGAGGGAGAGAGATATCAGATTAGATTTAGAATTTTCCAATAAATATGAAAATTTATTCTGGAAGCATTGCCGATTTATGTAGTTATATCACAATATTATATAGTTCAAATTCAAATTGTATTGAATGAATTGATTTGTCATACTTTGTAAAATTCATTGAATTTTAATTTTTCCTTGAAAATTATTAGCAATTGTGTCATTAAATCAGTGTATGAGACTGATTCAATGACACAATTGCTAATAATTATTCAATGAGTTCCACAAAGTATGAAAAATCAATTTATTTAATACAATTTGAATTAGAAAAATATAATATTGTGATGTAACTACATAAATCTACGGTGCTTCAACATATAATATATAGTTGATTCTCTGAGAAGTATTTAAAATAATATCCAAAAAATCTGGTGTGGTGCACTCACACAACTTCCCTTGCCGTTATGAAAATTGATCCCCGCATCTCAAGTCTACTATTCAAAGATTAGAGCCAGCTGGTGACAGGACAATAACGCTGGATACACACGAGGTTTGCTATCTCTTCATAGTGGATGATTCAAGAGAATCAACAGTTGCAAACAGTTTGCAATATTGAATAATCACATTCTCTCGAATTTCGAGCTTATTTTCAATTTCAGGTGAAAATGTTACAAGACATTAATTGTAGAGATTTCCATGCTCAATCTTCTCCACTTGATTTTTTTTTCAAATTGTATCTGAAGCCTGAATTGGGAAACTAAAATTGAAACTTTGCATAGATGGGGCGGAGCTCCTGAAATTTTTACAGATATAGGACTTGTGGCAGTTGATGGAGTTAATCGATGACTATTTTATGTATAACTTTAATCAAAATCATTGGAGCCGTTTTTGAGAAAATCGCGATAAACCCGCTTTTTGACAACATTTTCGCCATTTCAGCCGCCATCTTGAATTGCATTATTGATCGAGATGGTTCGTATCGGATCCTCATATTGTAAGGACCTTACGTTCCGAATTTCAAGTCATTCCGTTAATTGAGAGATGAGATATCGTGTATACAGACGCACATACACTCATACACTCATACACACACACACACACACACACACACACACACACACACACACACACACACACACACATACATACCAATACCCAAAACCACTTTTTTGGACTCAGGGAACCTTGAAATGTATAGAAATTTATAAATTGGGGTACCTTTATTTTTTTCGGAAAGTAATGCTTTCCTTACCTATGGTAATAGGGCAAGCAAAGTAGGAATATTGGAAGCAGTGTTAATTGATGAATATTTGTACAACATACATGACTATTTTCAAATAGATTGGAATCGTTTTATTTGATTCATGTTATTTCATTGTATTTTACTGATACTGACTGGTCTTAGTGTTTTTGTGTCTGTTTTGACTTACTTGGTGTTGAAAAATTTACTAAGTCCATGTATTCATGGGAATATTTTATGACTAATAATATTCTATTTTATTCTATTCCTTTTGAATTAATAAAAATAAAGAGCGAATCTCGCTGCTCCGATATTTATGATTGGAACACTCACCATTCTATATCTGATCATTCAAGTTGCTAGCTCAAATAAACTAAATCAATTGAGTTTTCAACTAATCAACACTACTTAGGATAACCTGTCGAACTAAGTCCACACTAAGTCCAAACCAAGTCCCAACTTCTCCGATACAAGTGCAACTTAAAGTGTGAAGTTGGACTGAATCAAGTCCAACACTCATGTAAGTTCATGTCACTACATGTTACATGTGTTACTAACTGATTTGGAATGGACATGTATGTGGTCAGATTCACTGTAATCTGTCAGCATCACATGAATTGCTAACATCATGGCTTTCAATTCAAGCAATTCTCACAGATGTAAGTCGATTCAAGTGTTGTACATTGGACAGAGTTCTGTGAGTTATCTAATTTGATTTGATTCGCTCTAGTTCTACAAGTATATGTAGTTCTCGTATATGTAGTGTTGTACTCAATTATTGGGTGCTTCTTCTGCTTTTTCTACTTCTTCTCTTCTTCTTCTTCTTCTTCTTCTTCTTCTTCTTCCTCTTCTTCTTCTTCTTATTCTTCTTCTACTTCTTCTTCTTCTTCTTCTTCTTCTCTTCTTCTTCTTCTTCTTCTTCTTCTTCTTCTTCTTCTTCTTCTTCTTCTACTTCTTCTTCTTCTTCTTCTCACTTTTCTTCTCCCCTGATTCTTCTTTGTCTTCCTTTTTCCTTTTTTTTCTTGTCACTCACTTTTCCCTTCCTTCTTATTGTTCTTCTTCTCTCTTTTGTTTTTCATCTTTTTCTCCTTCTTCTCCTTCTTATTCTCTTCTATCTTCTTTTTCTTCCCCTTTCACTTGTTATCATTCCCCTACTTTCCTCTTCCCATTTGTTCTTGATCTCCCACTCTCCTCTTTCTTACACTTTTTATTTTCCTTCTTCTTCTTTCTCTTTCTCTTGTACTTGTTCTTGTTCACCTACTCTTCTCCTTCCTCTCCTCTTCATACTTTTTTCTTAGTCTTCTCCTTTTTCTCTTCTTTGTTCTTGTCCACACACTCTCCTCTTTCTCACTTCTTCTTACTTTTATTCTACTTCTTCATTCTCTTTCTCTTGTATTTGTTCTTCTTCACCTATTTTCTTCCTTCTTTTCCTTGTTCTTCCTCGTCTTCTTTTTCTTGTAGATCCTCTCCTTCTTTTTCTACTTCCGGTTCTTCTTTGTCCTCTTCTTTTCCTTCTTCTTCTAATTGCTCTTCTACTGTCCACTTTCTTCTTGTTCTTATATATCTATTTTCCTCTTTTTTCTAATTTTTCTTCTTGTCTTTTCTGTTTTAGATCTTTTTCTCCTTCTTCTCCTCCTTATTCTTTTTAATCTTCTTCTTCTTCCTCTTCTTCTTCTTCTTATTCTTCTTCTACTTCTTTTTCTTCTTCTCTTCTTCTTCTTCTTCTTCTTCTTCTTCTTCTTCTTCTTCTTCTTCTTCTTCTTCTTCTCTTTGTCTTTTTTACTTTCTTTTCGACTTCTTCGCACTTTTCTTCTCCCCTGATTCTTCTTTGTCTTCCTTTTTCCTTTTTTTTCTTGTCACACTTTTCCCTTCCTTCTTATTGTTCTTCTTCTCTCTTTTGTTTTTCATCTTTTTCTCCTTCTTCTCCTTCTTATCTCTTCTATCTTCTTTTTCTTCCCCTTTCACTTGTTATCATTACCCCTACTTTCTCTTCCATTTGTTCTTGATCTCCCACTCTCCTCTTTCTTACACTTTTTATTTTCCTTCTTCTTCTTCTTCTCTCGGTACTTGTTCTTGTTGCACCTACTCTTCTCATTCCCTCCTCTTCATACTTTTTTCTTAGTCTTTCCTTTTTCTTCTTTGTTTGCTTCCACACGCCCTCCTCACTTCTTCTTACTTTGGTTTATTCTACTTCTCATTCTCTCTCTGATTTGTTCTTCTTCACCTATTTTTCCTTCTTTTCCTTGTTTTTTCGTCTTCTTTTCTTTAGACCCTCCCTTTTTTTCTACTTCCGGTTCTTCTTTGTCCTCTTCTTTCCTTTCTGCTTCTAATTGCTCTCTACTGTCCACGTCGTCTTGTTCTTATAGATCTATTTTCCTCTTTTTCGAATTTTTCTTCTTGTCTTTTCTGTTTTAGATTCTTTCTCTCTTCTCGCCGCCTTATTCTTTTTAATCTTCTTCTTCTTCCCCTTTCACTTGTTATTATTTTCCTACTTTCCTCTTCCTACTTGTTCTTGTTCACCTACCCTCCTCCTTCTTTTTCTTGTTCTACGTCTCCTCTTTTTCCTTGTTGTTGTGCTTCTTCTTATTCTTCTTCATCTTATCTTCCTTCTTCCCTTTTTTTCTTCAACTCCTTCTCCTTCTTTGTCGTCTTCTCACTATACATCATCTCTTCTTCCTACTTCTGTTTATCATCTTCCACCATCAGGAAAAAATCTCATCCAATCATTTTGTTATTGCTTCTACCTTCCAATTATCATTTTTCACCCTCTCTCTCACTCTTCCACTCTCACACTCTCTCTCACTCACTCTGTCTATCTCTCTTCCCCCTTTCTCGCTGTATCTTCCTTACTCTCACTCCTTCACTACCTCTCTCTCTTACACTTTTCCTCCCCCCCTTCTCTCGCACACACTCTCTCTCAATCACTCTCTCTTTATCCCTCTGTTTTGATCTATTTTCTGTCTCATTCTGTTTCCGTTACAACTAAAAACATGAATTCCTCTCCAATGGAAAATGTTTAATGCATGTGTATCGTATAAGAATAATATGGAAGATAACAAGATTCTATCTTGAGAGAGAACAAGAAATATAGTGTTGTTCCATGTTATCAGTAGAAATGATAGGGCGGCATTGTTGGAGATTTCTTCTTGCACAGCCATCTATAGGATTGAATACAATTTGAATTGGGATAATACTAGTAATTGGTTGTTTGATTGATTGAGTACTTTATTTATGTAGATTACAA
Source organism: Nilaparvata lugens (assembly GCF_014356525.2). NCBI lineage: Eukaryota > Metazoa > Arthropoda > Insecta > Hemiptera > Delphacidae > Nilaparvata > Nilaparvata lugens. The sequence goes on along the minus strand of NC_052517.1, from coordinate 22,452,331 downwards.
TATATACTGTCTTATATACTTATATACAATAGCTTACAGTACAGCAAAATTATAGATGAATTAACATAATATAGACTGAGAGAGATTGATTGATTGAGTACTTTATTTTAATTTAGATTACAATATATACTGGCTTATTTACTTATATACAATACTTACATACAAGCAAAATCATAGATAATTACATAATATACTAAGAGAGATTGATTGATTGAGTACTTTATTTATTTAGATTACAATATATACTGGCTTATACACTATATACAATAGCTTACAATACAGCCAAATTATAGATGAATTACATAATATAGACTAATATGTATGTAACATACTATGTATGAATATACATAATTTGTAATAACTATAGATAATAATTATATTGTTATGTATCTACATAAATTGGCGGAGTTTTGGACTTATCAATGTCCATTCTTCGGAAACAATATTCAAAATATCCTCCCCACTAACTCCCTACCAAAAAATAGTAGTTCTGTGAACAGTAGACCTCACGCAGTATTCTCATCCACAAGTACCTGATGTCAACTGTTTTAAATGTTAACAAAATCAGTTCACGTTTGAATTTGTATTCCATAATTTATTAATATTTATGTTAATTTAAACATGAATAGAATAATTATATGTATATTCCAGAATTTATATTATATTCATCCCGTTCCGTGATAATCTTTCCATCTAATGAAAATTAATTTGTTTCAATCGAAGATATTATAATTTCTTCAGCATTATTTGGATCATTTCATTATTTTTAATCACCTATTAAATGAGTTTTTTCGAATGTGAGAATATTGATACTGATGAACACGCATAATAATACCATGACTGCGGAACAAAATATTGGAACCAAAGACCTTAAAGCTGCGATTAGACCAAATTTATCAACAAAATGTTAATAACTCAATCCTTATAGATTATATTTTAGATTGAACATAACTTATCATACACATGATGAACATATTTCAACGTGTTTGTCAAGTTCCGTTCAATCTAATAGAATCTATAAGGATTGAGTTATTAACATTTTGTTAATAACTTTGGTGTAAACCCAGCTTTAAGATGCATACCTCTTCAAGGTCTTTGATTGAAACTATATACCTTATACAAATACAGTAGTAGACTGGCTTCTCCACACATCTGTGTAATCACTTGTCAGCTGATTTATGATGAATAATTCTATAGTCTGATTTTTACTCTAATATTGGCGTATGAAGGGGGCTCTTTTTCTCTTTATATTATCCTTTGAATGCAAAATTTCCAAAAACCTTGTTTATACATCGACGCGTAATTTGAAAAGGAACATACCTGTTAAATTTCATGAAAATCTATCACCGAGTTTCGCCGTAAATGCGCAACATATAAACATTTAAACATTAAGAGATATGCCAAACCGTCGACTTGAATCTTAGACCTCACTTCGTTCGGTCAATGATATTGTGATGTTACTACATGAATCGGCGGTGTGTCAACAAATTATTGTCGATTTTCTGTAAAGGATATAAAATAATATTCTTCCCATCAACACACGACCTGGTGAGAAAGATAGAGAGAGAGAGAGAGAGATTAGATTGAAGTTCTTTATTTTAATACTTTTCATTTTTTTAAATATTTGTATAAAATATTGCATTTTAAATTGTTTTACTTGTATTATGTTTCAAGGGGGCAATTATGGGATATCATCCTTGTGCTCTCATATGTATCTCAAATAAATAAATACAATTTATGTATGTTACGATATATACTGGCTTATTCAATAATTCACATTGAATGACGGAAGTATAAGAAATAGATCAATGAGAATAAAGATTGAATGCGCATTGAGTTGGGATATATTTCGCACCTAGAACAGAAAATGTGATTTTTCCGGCTCGAAATCGGTTTTCAAGTCCGAGGCCGAAGGCCGAGCACTAGAAAAGATTGAGAGCCGAGAAAACATTTTTGCCCGTGGTGCGAACGCTATTTTTCGCCACACACAAAAATAAACAATATATAGGCCTATATGAGAAAAGTTGTTTACGAAGCAATAAAACAATAAAGATTGAATGCGCATTGAGTTGGGATATAGTATATTTTGCATCTAGAGCAGAAAATGAGATTTTTCCGGCTCGAGATCGGTTTTCAAGTCCGAGGCCGTAGGCCGAGCACTAGAAAAGATTGAGAGCTGGAAAACATTTTTGCCCGTGGTGCGAACGATATTTTTCGCCACACTACAGGTTGCGGAGTGAATGCTGAATCAGTTTGATTCGAAATTCGAACTGAAATCATGGCGTCTTCAGATGAAGAAAGTGGACACTCGCCTGATCTGGCGGATGACTTTTTAACTATTGACTTCCAAGCGGCTGGAAAGAGTACACTTTCCGGCCTATGACGGAAAAAACCTGTTTCTAACGTCAGACGAGAGTCGTCTGCAAACAAGGTCTTTCAGATCCACATAGGGACTGGAAAACAGCTGCTTTCTGTGCAGTGTGGCGAAAATATAATATTGTGATATAAACTTCATAAATCGGCGGTGTTTCAACAAATAATATTGTCGATTCTCCAAGAAGAATATAAAATTATATCTGTCCCATCAACACACGATCGGGTAAAGAGATTGATTGATTGAGTACTTTATTTATATAGATTACAATCTATACTGGCTCATACACTTATATACAATAGCATAGAGAAACAATAGTGTAAGTAGATATCCCATGGTATAGGGAGTTTATGTCGCAACTTTTACTGTTAACTCAAGCCGATTACTGTGGATTATTGTCAAATATTACTGTTTTGTTGGGGTGAGAGTGTATGAACGGCACAATATGAGAGACTACCAGCGTCACATAGCTTCATGGGAAAGAACTACGTGAACTATCGGCTTGGGATAACAGTAAAAGTTGCAACATAAACGCCCTATACCATGGCATATCTACTTATGCTATTGTTTCTCTATGACAGTAGCTTACAATACAGCAAAATTATAGATGAATTTACATAATATAGACTAAGAAAATAATTATTGAACTGTATATGATATGAAAAAGCAATTTTGTGATAACTATAGATAATATTGTAATGCATCTACATAAATTGGCGGAGCTTTGGACATAGGCTATCAATGTCCATTCTTGACACAGTATTCAATATTGGGAGAGAGAGAGAGTGACTGAAGGAGAGGGAGAAAAGAATGAGTGGAGATGGAAGAATGAAAGAGAAAATATTATTGTTGAAGGTTTGAATTCCTACTGTCTAGTTTGATTAATGACTTCTATTGATTTTTTTTCAGCCAGGTCTCACCTTGTTTGAGGTGTGAGCACTTTTTGTCTGCAATTCTGTGTTTGAATTGGGAAACGTCTATTCAGGATAAATAGTGGATGAGATGAATTATGACGGTGTGATGAGTTGTTGGAGGAGGCGGAAGAGGATGAGGAGGAGGAGGAGGAGATGAGAATGAATGAGACTATTCAAGCAATAATTTCTTGTTGGAGGTGTGAAATTTTTTTTTCGCCCCACTTGGATGTAATGGCTTTCGCGCGTCATATGGAGGCCGAAAATGATTGTTTTCTGACCAGGCCGGTAACAGTTTCACGGCCCTAGGGCTGTAAAATAGCCTTGAAGTCAGCTGATTCTGATTTGATGTGAACGTGTTTACAAAATGGTTTATGAAACGGAATCAGTTTATGCTTCTAGAATTGAATAAGTATTCTGCGATAAGATACTATCATTTTATTTGGATGAATAAAATACAGATAAGATATATATTATAAACTATTCAAATTCGATTTTAAGAGTTGGATAGGACTTCTAACCTAAGCTTCCGAAGTCAACGACAACAAGCATTGTTGACGTTGACATTCAGATTGGCCAAATTTCGAGTGTGTTAAAACAGCTGATTAAAAAACTTTTCATTATTTGTGTTTATTATTCAAGAATCAAAACATTTATAATATCATCTTATTGTCATTTGGGAGAATAAAGAGTATAAACTGAACCTCTTACATAATTGAACATAATCTTCTAGGTTATTTAGACAAATCATAATAGAAGATAAAAATACTTGGACAATCTCCTGATATTCAGATTACCTCAGATTTGCTAGAGCTATCACCTTCCTGTTTTACTTTCGGAAGTGCCTAATAAACAATTATTTTCATATTTATATTGTTTATTATTTTGTGTGGCGAAAAATAACGTTCTCACCATGGGCAAAAATGTTTTTCCGGCTCTCAATCTTTTCTAGTCCTCGGCCAACGGCCTCGGACTTGAAAACCGATTTCAAGCCGGAAAAGTCTCATTTTCGGCCCGAGGTGCGAAATATACTATTATGTTATTGAATTATTGTGATAACCATTTTAAGATTTTTTGTGAGGTGTTGGAGGGGGTTGATGAGGAGGAAGAGAGTGAGTGAGAAAGGAGGAGGAGTACATGTAGGGAAGAGAAGAAGGAATGTGAGAGGGTGGAGGAGGGGGTGTAGGAGTTATTCAATTATTGGAATAACCTCTATTCAGAGGAGATGGATTAGAAGAAGGAGAGGAAGAAGAAGAAAAAGAGACGAAGAAGGAAGAGAAGGAGACTAAGTGGAAGAGGAAGATGAAGAAAGAGGCGAAAGAAAAATGGAAGACCAAGTAGAAGAGGAGGAGGAGTAGGAGTGGGAGGAGAAGGAGGAGAAGGATGAGGCGAAAGAAAAATGGCCAACTTTCACTAAAGCGAAAAATTCGCATTACCTAATTTTCCGGCTTGGCGGTTATTTCTTATCAGGTTGAGACCAGACCGCTGTTTGAAAGCCAGTCTACCTTGAACCTCGAAACTTAACTGAGGTTTAACCTTAAGGTTAACCCGTGGTTAACTGGATGAATGGGTTGATGGGTAATTTATTAGTGCGCCTTGGGCGACAACTTCCCAATGCATGGAGCAGATTGAGGAGAGAAGTAGTTTGTGAGGAGGAGGAGGAGGAAGAGATGAAGGAAGGACTGTGTGAGAAAGAAGAGGGGGAGGAGGAGGAGTTGGAAGCAGTGAAGGAGAAGGTTGGGGAAAAGATGAAGGAGCGAGAGTGGGATAAGGAGGAGGAGGAGGAAAAGAAGAATAAGAAGGAGTGAAAACGAATAAAAATCAATGAGATGAGGATGAGAAGGAGAAGTTGGTGACGAGAGGAGAGAAGGAGCTGGTTGAAGAATAGATGAAGAAGCGAGAGTGGGATAAGGATGAGAAGGAGAAGCGGTGAAGAAGAAGAAGAAGGGAGAGAAGAAGAAGAAGAAGAAGAAGAAGAATAAGAGGAATAAGAATCATCAGAAGAAGAAGGAGAAGAAGAATGAAGAAGAAGTGGGAGTGTAAGTCGATGGTTTGAATGCTCTTATGATTAATTTATCTGAGCCTTAGGCAGTTACTTTGAATCTTCAGAAGTACTTCCACATCTAGTCATGTCAGAAATTCATGAGATTCTATACTATATCGTGTTCTTCAACAACGTTCCAATATTCAATCATTGTCAAGGTCATGATGAATATCATTTTTTTCCTACAGCTACCTAGGAATGTTACTGTTCCTGTACTGATTACAATACCCAAAGATTCACTTTTCCGCTCTAGTGCGGGAAAATTTTTTTCCCAAATAGTTGGTGGGTTATATGGAGGATTAGTGCACGAAAACAAAAATTAAGTTGGTAACAATGACTGTGGTTAGATTTAGATAAGAATCATTCCAATGGCTACCCTACATTTATGATAAAATCTCAATCTAGAAATCCAAAACGAGAATAATGTTCATCTAAATCATAATTAAATAATCATAATTTACGAATTCTCATCATTTAATAATAAATAATAGTTCTCTTCTATTGATAATTATTATTTCAACTGCAAGAAATGATAAAAGTAGCAAATATACATTATGAAATTCGAATTTTGAGGTTAAATGATTACCGTTCCATATTCATATAAATAAAAATAATAAAAAACATAACAATACTACAATAAATATTCTCTGTTGTCTATGTTATTTTTATAAATATTTTTCAGATTACTTTGAGCATTTTTCTCGGTAATTTGAGCAAAAGTCTAAATTTTTTAATCCTGTTTCAGTAGCTGGATGAAACAAACTTAGGTACGATTCTTCTTGCTAGGTCGCGCGCTTGTCGGTTCAGCGATCTTGCAGCCATCCCAAACAGCTGTTGGCATGTATTTTGAATGCGAATTTTTTGTTCTATCTGTATTTTTTCTGATTCTTGTATGAATAAAAATGAGAACTTTGGTTGAGAATTTTCAACTTCAATTGGATTATTAATTTTGAAATGGATTGAGGTTGTTATTAATAACAGCATCACACAAACACAAACATTTGATGGATTTCAGTCATAATTTTACCCATAATCAGCCACTTCTCATATTCAATTGTAACTGTAGGAAAAGTTTAATGTGAAATAAATGAGTAAAGTTCCTCCGCTGCACTCAAGAAGCTATATCGCCCTCACCTTCGGTTTGGGCGTAAACGTTTCTTTCAGTGCAGCAAACTGTCACTTTGCGCACTGGTTGCACAATAGTTATTTGTGCAACTAGTGCGCAAAGTGACAGTTTGCTGCACCGAAAGAAACGTTTACGCCCGAGCCGTAGGCGAGGGCGGAATGGTTTCTTGAGTGCAGCAGAGGAACTTTGCGCACGTATTTCACATTAAGTTTTTCCTACAGTTACCATTGAATATGAAAAGTGGGTATTATGGTAAAATTTCCTGAAATGCATCAAATTTTTTCTGTGTAATTTTATTATTGATAAAAACCTTAATCCTAAAATCCTAAAGTCCTCGTTGTCCTTGGTTATAATATATAATGAATAATAATTAGCGCGTTGTGCTTGGTTGCACCTCTGCTCACTATAGCAGCCACAGCAGTCACTGTTACCAACTTCATTTTGATTTTGCTGCACTGTTGCTCCATATAACCTACTAAGTATTTTGCGTTGCCATGTTGCAAATCTGGAGTGCAGAAAAATTTTTCCCGCACTAGAGCGGAAAAGTGATTCTTTGCGTTCTGTAATCAGTGCAGCAATGGCCACTTTTCAACGTAACTGTAGGAAAATAAATATTCATGACTACAAAATTATGATCAGTGTTCAGTTTTGATGTATTGGGAAAATGTTAACATTTTTTGTTGAAAGTTTTGTGGAAAATATCGCTATTTGAGGTTGTCAGAGGCACTTATACGTATATAGTGAGGTCCACGTTATAATGACAGTGGATAAAGATAGAAGAATAGCGATGCCGATTCTCTGCATCAATTAATTATATTTATACACTGTCAAAAACATAATTGACATCGTTGTGGATCTAGAAAAGGATAGTACCTTGTACTAGTTCCCGCTATCCTTGTCTAACATTCCACAAAGCAGATAGTGAATGTATCAAATCGTAGTGTTGTGTATCAAGTTGGGATGATACTGTATCATATTGTGTTGATACTGTATCATGTTGTGGTTGTTCTTGTTCTATAGTGAGGTTCACGTTATAATGGCAGTGTTTGATTAGCAATGGTATTGCTATCCTTGTCTATCACTCAACAAAGCGGATAGCGCCATCACCTTCTCGCTCTGCACTGTTGTCAGATCGTCTTTCAACAATGTAAAATTGAAAAATGATCAATTCATTTCTTCTTAATTATGAAAATTCATTATTAAATTATTGGAGAATATATTATTTCTTGCTTGATAAAATATAATTGATTATTATATTATATCAATAAACCTGTATCAGCTACCGTCTATAGAAGGCATTGACAAGACAGAGGATCGGCAACGTTGTTCTCCTATCTATCTCCACTGCCATTTTAACGTGGACCTCACTATAGTTTAAAAACTATGTAACTCTTGTACTGTAGTGAATACTATAGTGATGTCCACGTTATAATGACAGTATTTGATCAACTTTGGTTTTGCTATCCTTGTCTATCATTCAACAAAGCCGGTTGTACTATCCTTTTCTAGGTCCACAACGATGCCAATTATGTTCTTGACAGTGTAGAAATATAATTGATTAATGCAGAGAATCGGCATCACTATTCTTCTATCTTTATCCACTGTCATTATAACGTGGACCTCACCATAGTGAACCTTAGAGATAGCATAGAGAAACAATAGCATAAGTAGATATCCCATGGTATAGGGCGTTTATGTCGCAACTTTCACTGTTATCTCAAGCCGATTACTGTCGATTATTGTTGATTTTTACTGTTTTGACCGGGTAAGAGTGTATGAACGGCACAATATGAGAGACTACCAGCGTCATAAAGCTTCACGGGAAAGAACTACGTGGACTATCTGCTTGAGATAACAGTAAAAGTTGCGACATAAACGCCCTATACCATGGCATATCTACTTATGCTATTGTTTCTCTATGGAGATAGGCAATAATTGTGTAGCCTCAAAAACTTGTTTCTCAATTTTTTTTAAAATTAGATTGTTCTGATCAATACTTTCTCAATAAAAATTTGTTTCAATTAATAGGCTATATATATCTGTCACAATAACACTCAAAACAGAACACAGAAACGTGATCTGTGAATATAATAAAGGAAATAACTGGCTTGTACAGGTAGGGAATAGGAAATTCACGAATGACGCATCATCACGTCTCAACTACTCAACTCATTAACTTCACATTTTTGCATAAATACATTCTTATTTTACCGAGGATGGTTATAGGCCTATTTTAAATTCTCCAAGAGTTCAGTTAGTCAAGTTTTTAATTAGACCTTCGCGGAACACGAGTTACCTTCCATAGTGAGGTCCACGTTATAATGGCAGTGGAGAAAGATAGGAGAACAACGTTGCCGTTCCTCTGTCTTTGTCAAAGCCTTCCATAGACGGTAGCTGATACAGGTTTATTGATGTAATATTAACTGTTCATTCTCGTTCAACATAATCAATTATATTTTATTAAGCAATAATTTATTATTATAGGTATACGATTATTTACAAATTCTTCAAGATTTCAGAAGGTCAAGTTTTCAGTTTTCAAGTTTTTAATTGAACCCTTGCGAAGCACGGGTTACCTGCTAGTTTATGAATAATTCCAACCCGAAATTTGAAAGAAAAACTTTTGACAGTAAGTTATCTTATGAATCACGCGAACTTCAAGGAAATGGGAGAATGAATAAATACAAAGTGAAGAAATCCTATTATAAGAAAGGATTGAGTGACGTTCATGATTGCAAAATTGAGATAATCTTTTTATGAGGAAAATAGAGAGAAAAATGAATAAAGAAGAAGAAGGAGAAGAAAAAAAAGAAGGAGGAGGAGAAGAAGAAGAAGAAGAAGAAGAAGAAGAGGAGGAAGAAGGAGAAGAAGAAGAAGAAGAAGAAGAAGAAGGAGAAGAAGAAGAAGAAGAAGAAGAAGAAAAAGAAGAAGAAGGAGAAGAAGATGAATAAGAGGAAAACATGAAGGAAAGAGAAACTTTACTTCATTACTTAGTAGGAATATTATTAGCAAAGTTGGTTTAAAGAGTTGTCAGATTTGGAGAAAGTTTATCATGTCAGACATTCTATTATTACAGTTGCTTTCAGATCGTCTCATTATTCAGAATATTGCTTATAATAATTTTATCTCTTTTCTTCGAACAATCTAGAACATTTAGGGCCGGTTCCCGAGCTCGGGATTCATCTAAGTTCTAGACTTTAAACAGCTGGAGTCAGAAAATTGGCTTTCCGAAACGGGGCGTAGTCGAATGTATCAAAACATAGTGTTGTGTGTAAAGTTGAGATGATACTGTATCATATTGTGTTGATAGTGTATCATGTTGTGGTTGTTCTTGTTCTATAGTGAGGTCCACGTTATAATGACAGTATTCAATCAACTTTGGCTTTGCTATCCTTGTCTGTCATTCCACAAAGCAGATAGCGAATGTATCAAACCATAGTGTTGTGTGTCAAGTTGAGATGATACTGTATCATATTGTGTTGATACTGTATCAATTTTGTGGTTGTTCTTGTTCTATAGTGAGGTCCACGTTATAATGACAGTATTTGATCAACTTTGGTTTTGCTATCCTTGTCTATCATTCGACAAAGACGGTGGTACTATACTTTTCTAGGTCCACAACGATGACAATTATGTTTCTGACAGTGTAGAAATATTATTAGTTAATGCAGAGAATCGGCATCGCTATTCTTCTATCTTTATCCACTGCCATTATAACGTGGACCACACTATAATATATTTCGCACCTAGAGCAGAAAATGAGATTTTTCCGGCTCGGAATCGGTTTTCAATAACCTTGAAGTCAGCTGATTCTGATTTGATGTGAACGTGTTTACAAAATGGTTTATGAAACGGAATCAGTTTATGCTTCTAGAATTGAATAAGTATTCTGCAATAAGAGACTATCATTTTATTTGGATGAATAAAATACATATAAGATATATATTATAAACTATTCAAATCAGATTTCAAGAGTGGGATAGAACTTCTAACCTAAACTTCCGAAGTCAACGACAACAAGCATTGTTGACGTTGACATTCAGATTGGCCAAATTCCAAGTGTGCTAGAACAGCTGATCAAAAATTTTTTATTATTTGTGTTCATTATTCAAGAATCAAAACATTTATAAAAATCATCTTATTGTCATTTGGAAGAATAAAAAGTATAAACTCAATCTCTTACATAATTGAACATAATCTTTTAGGTTATTTAGACAAATCATAATAGAAGATAAAAATACTTGGACAATCTCCTGATATTCAGATTACCTCAGATTTGCTAGAGCTATAACCTTCCTGTTTTGCTTTCGGAAGTGCCTAATAAACAATTATTCTCATATTTATATTGTTTATTTTTCTGTGTGGCGAAAAATAACGTTCTCACCATGGGCAAAAATGTTTTTCAGGCTCTCAATCTTTTCTAGTCCTCGGCCTACGGCCTCGGACTAGAAAAGATTGAGAGTTTTTTGAGAGAAAGATTGGAAAACATTTTTGCCCGTGGCGAACGCTATTTTTCGCCACACACAAAAAAAACAATATATAAATATGAGAATAGTTTTTTACTAAGCACTTCCGAAAGCAGAAGTGGAAGGTGATAGCTCTAGCAAATCTGAGGTAATCTGAATATCAGGAAATTGTCCAAGTATTTTTATTTTTATTATGATTTGTCTAAATAACCTAGAAGATGTTCAATTATGTAAGAGGTTGAGTTTATACTTTTTATTCTTTCAAATGACAATAAGATGATATTATTATAAATGTTTCAATTATTGAATAATGAACACAAATAATGGAAAGTTTTTTGATCAGCTGTTTTTTGACCACCTTTCTTAGTTCCATGTTAGCGGCTGGAGAGGGTACTCTTTTGGGCCTAGGCCGGAAAGAAACCTGTTCTGACGTCAGACGAGAGTCGTCTGCAAACAATGTCTTTCAGATATACGTAGGGACTGGAAAACAGCTGCTTTCTGTGCAGTGTGGCGAAAATTGAATTTCGAAAACTAGAAAATTGAAAACAAGAAAAAAAGTAGTTTAGAGTTAGGTAAGAGTAGGTTAAAGTAGTAAGGTGTAGTTTTTATGATAACCTTTATTTTCTCATTTCTATTATTAGAAACGTTTTTCCTTTACGAAATCAAAAATTCCCAAATAATTTGAAATAGCTGAAACTTTACACTATTTTCTCTTTATTTCATTTTGTGTTCAATTTTCTAGTTTTTTCGAAATTTCATTTGATCCTGGACTGCGACTACGCCCCGTTTCGGAAATCCAATTTTCTGACTCCAGCTGTTTAAAGTCTAGAACTTGGCTAAATCTTGATCTCGGAAACCGGCCCATATATGGTTGACCCCTGGTTGCATGTACGTTCATTATATCTAACGGCTTTCAAATAACGTCATATACGGAGCAAAAGTTACATGAATCGATATAAGAGTTAAACAACAGTTATAATAATATGTTATTCATAATTAATTATTATTATTAGGTGAAAATCCCAATTAAATGCTATGAATCACTCCGAAGACTTCTGTTACTGCAAATATTGACAACAGGGTTAACAGCTAGATGCAAATTCGATGAGCGTTACTATACAAAAATCTGGTGTGGCGCACTCTCACAACTTTCCTTGCCGTTATTAAAATTAATCACCTGACGCTAGTGTTCCCGCGCATCTCAAGTCTACTAAGTCTACTATTCAAAGATCTGTCAGCTGGTGACAAGACAATAACGCTGGAGACACACGAGGTCTGCTATCTCTTCATAGTGAATGATTTAATAGAATCAACAGTTGCCAACAGTTAGCATTATTGAATAAACACATTTTCTCGAATTTCAAGCTTATTTTCAATTTTAGGTGAAAATGTCACTCAACATTAATTGTAGAGATTTTTATGCTTAATCTTTACCGCTTGAAATTTTTGTTTGAATTGTATCTGAAGCCTGATAACTGGGAATCTTAAAATTAAACTTTGCATAGATGGGGCGGAGCTCCTTGAATTTTCACAGATACACACATTTCACACATTTTCACATTTCCACATTTTCCACATTTTCACAGACTTGTGGCAGTTGATAGAGCTTATCAATGACTATTCTAGGTATAAATTTGATAAAAATCGTTGGAGCCGTTTTTGAGGAAATCGCAAAAAACCCTTTTTTCGACAACATTTTTGCCATTTTTGCCATCTTGAATTGCATTTGATCGAAATCGTTCGTGTCGGATCCTTATAGTGTAAGGACCTTGAGTTCCGAATTTCAAGTCATTCCGATAACTAGTAGATGAGATATCGTGTACACAGACGCACATACACACATACATGCACACACACACTCACACTCACACACACACACACACACACACACACACACACCACACACACACACACACACCACACACACACACACACACCACACACACCCACACACCAATACCCAAAAACCACTTTATTGGACTCAGGGAACCTTGAAACGTATAGAAATTTAGAAATTGGGGTACCATAATTTTTTTCGGAAATCAATACTTTCCTTACCTATGGTAATAGGGCAAGCAAAGTAATAAATGCTGTAGATTCATTGAATCATAAGCATTCCAATAAATAAAATATCTCAGTAATCTTTATATGTAGATGTTATTAATTTTCTAGGTTCTATTTTTTTCGGTCATTTATCCTCATGCTATGCATTGGAATTGTTCAATGTTTTGATATTCTGATCGTTTTTATTCTTGTCCATATTTTTTGATCTCTCCTTTACTCTTCACCTGTTTTTTATCATTTCCCAATTTCTTTTCTCACTTCAATCCGTCTTCCTCTCTCCATCTTCACAACCACGATATGAATCATTCTTTTTTTCAAATGAGAAATATGCTAACCTTCCGAATTTATAGCATAAACTCGCTGTCATACCACGATAAGTTACTGAGGAAATTTTTCCTCTCCTTCTTCCTATTCGCCTTCCTCTTCTAATTTTTTTTCTTCTTCTCCTCCTTCTTCTTCTCCTTCATCTCCTAACCCGTTCACACTACCTACTTCACATTCTCTTCTTTTTTTCTGTCTCCTCCTCAAATTCAAAAAACTTCTTGCATACTCCAAGTCTGTCATCCGAAATGTCATATTCTTTGGTAGGAGAGAAATATGACTTTTCTTCTGCAAAGTGACATGATATTTTCAGCTCTGTCACTTTTCATCATCTTTTCACTTATCTTTCGTCACACCATCTCTCTCTTTTCCTCACTTTATCTTTCTCTTCCTCCTTCCAGCTCACTCACTCACTCTCTCTCTCTCTCTCTCTTTCCCCGCTACTCCTTCTCCCACCACTTCACTTCTTCTCTCTAGACAACTTATTGAGCAACTTATCTTCTCTTTCTTGGAAGTGATATACTAGCTTGCACTCAAGATGTTTTGTTATGTTAGGTTTTTTGACCGAGCGAAGTGAAGTCTAAGATTCAAGTTGACGGTTTGGCATTTCTCTTAATGTTCAAATGTATGAATGTTTGAATGTTTGAATGTTTATATGTTGCACATTTACGGCGAAACGCGGTAATAGATTTTCAAGAAATTTGACAGGTATGTTCCTTTCTTAATATTATTGTGCGTCGACGTATATACAAGGTTTTTGGAAATTTTGAATTGGGATAATATAATATTGTGTTGTATCTACACCAATCGGCCCACTAACAACTCATAACCCTACAGTATTGGACAGAGTATTGTGTGGAAAATGATTGGTTGATATTTGGATGAATGCGCATTGAATTGAGATAATATAATATTGTGTTGTATCTACACTAATCGGCCCACTAACAACTCATAACCCTACAGTATTGGACAAAGTATTGTGTGGAGAATGATTGGTTGATATTTGGATGGAATGCGCATTGAATTGGGATAATATAATATTGTGTTGTATCTACACTAATCGGCCCACTAACAACTCATAACCCTACAGTATTGGGAGAGAAGGATATGCGAAAATAAGGAGATAGAAGAAAAGAGGAAAATGAAAAAGATAGATAGAAGAGAATACAGAGATGGAGAAAGAGAGAGATAGAAAGTGAGCAGAATTTGAAATCAGGAGAATATATTTGCATTAGAAGATGAAGAAGGATGAGAAGACTGTAATATGGATGGATACTGTTGAGAATGATGTAGAAGAAGAAAAAGAAGAAGAGGAAGAATGAGGAGAAGGAGGAGTAGAAAGGGGTGGAGGATTAGGAGGAGGAGTGGGACGAGGTTGAGAAGAAGAAGTAGGAATGAGAAGAAGAAGAAGAAGGAGGAGAAGTTGATGGTGAAGGAGAAGGAGGAGGAACAAGAAGAATAAGATGAAGTAGAAGAGAAAGTAGAAGTAGGAGAAGAAGAAAAAGAAGAAGAAGTAGTAGAAGAGGAAGAAGAAGAGGTAATAGAAGAATGTGGTGATGTTGGTAGAGGAGTAGGAAGAAGAGGTGAAGAAGAAGGCAGTGAAGGGGGTGGAGAAGGAGAAGAAGAAATGGAAGAAGAAGAAGGAGAAGAAGAAGAAGAAGAAGAAGAAGAAGAAGAAGAAGAGAAGAAGAAGAAGAGAAGGAAGATTCAGTAGAAGGTATGTTTGAATTGACAGGATATTAGATGCCTCCATGTGTGGGCGATATCCAAGCAATTGCAAATATTTAGAATGTTTTCTTCCACAGCTGAAATCAATGTTTCCATTTCACACCTTAGTTTACATTGTCTGAGTTTGCATTCCACCATATATTATTCCATTCTGACTTCCTGTTCAGCCTACTCATTTCTATTCTCTGTTCTCAGCTGGAAGAAGGAGAAGAACGTGGAGAGGGAGAAAAATAATAGAAAATTGAAATTCATTCATAGCACTGATAATTTCCGAACAAAAAATTAATGAACTGGAAAAATAGGTACAATAATTTTGAAAAAAAAGTAAAATACATAATAAAATATTACTTTGTAATTTGTATTATGAAGAGGATTAAGTTCATTACAAATAGTACAGCTAATGAAAATTGCAGAAGAAGGTGAGAAGAGGTGGTAGGGGGGAGAATAAGTGCTAGAAGGAAGAGATGATTGAAATTTTATGGTGAACGGTACACCACTTCATGAACTTCAATACAGGTAGACTAACAATCTTGTATTGAAGAAGTTTTTATTGATTAAAAATATTTATTCTAAAATCTATATTTTAAATATCTTCTGTTGATCATGAATCTAAAAAGTGGAACAAAAACTTTTGACAGTTTATCTTATGAATCACGCGAACTTGAATATAATGGGGGAAAATAGAAACAAGTGAAGAAATCCTATTATAAGAAATGATTGAGTGACGTTCATGATTGCAAAATTGAGATAATCTTTTTATAAGGGAAATAGAGAGAAAAATGAATGAAGAAGAAGATGAGAAAGAATAAGAGAAGAAGAAGAAGAAGAAGAAGAAGAAGAAGAAGAAGAAGGAGAGAAGAGAAGAATTATTGTACATAGAGAAATAGTACTTCTAGAAGAGAGGAGGAAATGAGTAATGTAGTTTACAATAGAAGTTGAAGAAGGAGGTTGGAGGAGAGGAGGGAAAGAATGAGATGTTGGAGAAGAAGGGGTGGAAGGAGTATTTGAAGGAGGAGAGGTAGGAGAAGAGAAAGAAGAAGAAGAAAAGAAGGAGGAGTAGAAAAACACTGTTCACACAAAATGAAGAGAAGAAATTTCTTGTACTCGGAAATCAATGTCACCACACTAAAGTGACCACTTCACAGGAGAAGGAGGAGAAGAGGAAGAAGGAGAAGGAGGAGAAGAAGAAGAAGAAGAAGAAGAAGAAGAAGAAGAAGAAGAAGGGGTAGAAAGGAAAGTGACCACTATTCAGTATGTCCTTGATCGGTGAAAGGGACTCTGAGAAATAAAGAGGTTCTTTCAGTCTGGTTTTTTTCCTTCAGCATTAACATTTTTCTTTCTTTTTTCGTGTTTTCTCCTCTCTTCACTCTTCTTCTTCTTCTTCTTCTCCTTCCCCTTCTTCTTCTCCTTCTTCTTCGAAGAATTCAGGGTACACCACAAACTATGTAACGCTGTCTTCTAGTAAAAAAGAATGTCTTGTTTTTCTTTCGAGATCGTTCTTACTAGATATATGTCCAGTCATATATGTTCTTTCCTTTATTATATTTTAAATAGGAGTTATCATATCATCATGAACAAGAATCAACAATTGGTATCATATTTCATCACAGGGGTACCTTATTATTGTTTCTTGTACCCTACCATACAGTATAGTAGGCTAATTATTCAGCAGTATAATTGTGTAACAAAGAAAATGTTAGGTATATTATATTATTGTATTGTTTAGTTTTTTTTTAAAAAAATAGGATTTTTTTATATTTGTTTTTTCATGAGCAATGAAAAATGTGGCTGATGACTTTTGGTTGTATTATTATTATGACTGCATAATTATGACGATGTTCAAATATTTCTTTGTATTCTTACATTGTTATATTTTTGAGCCCTAGCATTTTATAAATATGGATAATAACTTAATATCTTTGTTTTGTTCTTTTCTTCTAATATTGTACTGTTGTTTTTTAGAAGCAATAACATCTATTCTATTCTATTAGAATAATGTAATTGACTTGAATCACAGATTTTTACTGTGGGAAGCGATAAAAAGTTGAAAATCGGAAAAACTGTTGTCCTATCATTTCTACTGAATTCATACCACAATTCTTACTATAGGGTGAAGGCTTGTCAAGTATTGGTCACAATTTTGAGAGTCATCGAGATCTCCGAAATCTTATATATGGGGAAATCTTGGGCGATATGAGCAGACATTCTTGTAGTTGGACCCTAGAGATTGGAGCAGCCGCAAATAAGTTGAAAACGGAATGTTCTCAGTTTTAGAGCACCCTTCAAGAATTCTGTGAGGACTAATGAAAATCTGACATGAGGGTTAGAGGGAAGGAGAAAGGAAGAGATCTGGCGATAGGAATAGAGAGAAAGAAATCTGGAGAGAGAAGATATGGGTGAAGTAAAATTAGATGATGATGAAGAAGAAATAAAAAATGGAGACGAGAAAAGGATGATCAGTCATTTTATGAAGCTGGAGAAGAAGCCTAGAACGATGACAAAAGCTGACTTTGAATTTGAGGAATAGAAGAAGAAGAGGTCAAAGGAAAAGAAGAAGAAGGAGAAGAAGAAGGAGAAGAAGAAGGAGTGGGATGAGAGAAGGGAGATGATGGAGAAAAACAAGAAGAGCGAGAAGAGTGAAAAGAGAATGACGAATAAGAAGAAGAAGAAGTGAATTGAGAGAATTGTGTCATCTGTGATGATATATGAATAATTGAATAAAAAACTGGTGTGGCGCACTCACACAACTGTCCTTGCCGTTATGAAAATTGGCCACCTGATGCTAGTGCTCCCGTGCATCTCAAGTCTACTATTCAAAGATTTGAGCCAGCTGGTGACAGGGCAATAACGCTGGAGACACACATGAGGTCTGCTATCTCTTCATAGTGAATCATTTGATAAAATCAAAAGTTTGCAATTGGATAATCACATTTTCTCGAATTTCGAGCTTATTTTCAATTCTAGGTGAAAATTAGAGATCTTCATGCTCAATCTTTTCCACTAAATTTTTCTTGTTCAAATTGTATCTGAAGCCTGATAATTGGGAATCTGAAATCGAACTTTGCATAGATGGGGCGGAGCTCCTGGAATTTTTACAGATATGTGACTTGTTGCATATTCAATGATAGAGCTTATCATTGAATATTCCAGGTATGAATTTGATCAAAATCGTTGGAGCCGTTTCCGAGGAAATCGCGAAAACCCCTGTTTTTGACAAAATTTTCGCCATTTCAGCCGCCTTCTTTAATCGCATTTGATCGAAATTGTTCGTGTCGAATCCTTATATTGTAAGGACCTTACGTTCCAAATTTCAAGTCATTCCGTTGATTGGGAGATGAGATATCGTGTACACAGACGCACATACACTCACACACACACACACACACACACATACACACACACACACACACACACACACACACACACACACACACAACACAACACACACACACACACACACAACACACACACACACACACACACACACACACACACACACACCACACACACACACACACCACACACACACACACACACACACACATACAGACCAATACACAAAAAAAACTTTTTTGGACTTGGGGGGCCTTGAAACATATTGAAATTTAGAAATTGCGGTACCTTAATTTTTTTCGGAAAGCAATATTTTCCTTATCAATGGTAATAGGGCAAGCAAAGTAAAAACACAAATATGTTGTCAAATTCTACACAGTTTTATTCGGTACACGACCATGGTTTCCTGACCACACCGGTCACATTTTCAAGTTAATGAATTATTCAATAATTATGGAACGGTTGAACAATATTGACAACGACTCAGTCGAATCACTTTTGCACCACAAGAAGAAGAAAAAGATGGAGAAGGAGAAAAATAATAGGGGATAATAGTGATTGACAGCTGTTTTTGGAGTAGGTTTGAGTTTTTCTCACGTTTTAAAATTTTCAATTATTAATACAGTATTTTTCAGTTATTAGTGATGATTTAGTGAAGTGTTCTTATTTAAATTGGTTTTCAACTTTCCTAAATTCTAAATTCCTAGTTTATAAATATTTTGTACTCAAAATTGGACAAAAATCATGGAGTGTAAACATAACCTATTTTTGAACAATTTATATCCAAATTTGGGAAAGGAACAGTTTTGGGCTTTAAGCCTGTTGATCCTTCCCCAATCATTTATAGTTGCATGTGAGTGATATTGTAACCTATGTATCAATGTATAAATGAATAAATAAATAAATAATGAATAAAATAGGATAGTGGAATAGAAAATTTGGTAAACGAGAAAGCATGAGAGGATTTATAGAATTGGGAAAAAAGAAGAAAATTTCCTTTTTACAATGGGAAGAAATTTGTGAGGATAGATGGGGGATGAAGAGCACGAATGATTGAAGATACAAAATGATGAGAAATATAGTAGAATTCTCATGTAGAAGAGAATAATGTGAATGATAATAATAAGCGAATAAAACTGATTGAGTACTTCATTTATGTAGATTACAATATAATACTGGCTTATACACTTATATACAATAGCTCACAATACAGAAACATTTTATAGATGAATTTATCAATGAGAATGAAGATTGGATGCGCATTGAGTTGGGATATTACAATAATGTGATGTAACTTCATAAATCGGCGGTGTTTCAACAAATAATTTTCGACTCTCTAAGAAGGATATAAAATAATCAACACACAACCGCTAGAGAGAGAGATTGATTGAGTACTTTATTTTTGTAGATTACAATCTATACTGGCTTATACACTTACATACAATAGCTTACAATACAGCAAAATTATAGATGAATTTACATAATATAGACTAAGAAAATAATTATTGAACTGTATATGATATGAAAAAGCAATTTGTAATATAATAACTATAGATAATTATATTGTTATGCATCTACATAAATTGGCGGAGCTTTGGACATATCAATGTCCATTCTTCGGAAACAATATTCAATATATCCTCCCCACTAACTCTCTACCAAAATAGAGAGAGAAGATTAGATAGTGGAGTAGATGGGCAGAGTTGATAAAGATGATAATGGAGGGAGGAGAATAGGAAATCCGTTGGGGAAGTATGGAAATATGGACTGGAAATAATTATCAAGAGAAAGCAAAGTATATTTTGATAGAAAAATGGCAATAGAAATCGTGAGGTGATTTAAAGGATCGTAGGGAGAATGAAAATAGCAGTGAATTGGAAATGAAAGGTTATAAAAGAGCAGGATAAATAAAAAGAAGATGAAAAAAATGAAAGATGGGAAGAAGAAGATGATGAAGAAGGAGAAGGAGAAATAGAAGAAGAAGAAGAAGAAGAAGAAGAAGAAGAAGAAGGAAGGAGGAAATTTGGGAACTAATGAGCAGTAAGTTGTAATGGAGAATCCCATCTCTTCCTATATCCCGAGAAGCAGGAGATCGTTTAATCAAGTGAAATAGTTTGGCAAGAAGTTATTAGGGAGTGCAGATATTGGACGACCATTGGAATTTAGGGGATGCACTTCTCCTGATCAAGTGTTCCTTCTCAAATTCACTCCTTCCGCTTCTTCTTCTAATTCTCCTCCTCCTCCTCACACTTGTCCTTCTTTTTCTCTTCCACCTCTCCTTCATCCCCTTCTGCAATTGATATTCACTAACTGCTCATCATCCTTATTTACTTTCACCCTCTCTCTCTTCTCTTTCTCTAATTTGGTAGAGAGTCAGTGGGAAGGATATATTGAATATTGTTTACGAAGAATGGACATTGATATGTCCAAAGCTCCGCCAATTTATGTAGATACATTACAATATTATCTAATGTTATTACAAATTACTTTTTCATATCATATACAGTTCAATGATTATTTTCTTAGTCTATATTATGTAAATTCATCTATAATGTTGCTGTATTGTAAGCTATTGTATATAAGTGTATAAGCCAGTATATATTGTAATCTACATAAATAAAGTACTCAATCAATCAATCAATCTTCTGCTTCCTATACTACTCCACTAGATCCTCTTCTTGACCTACTTATGACATGACCTCGACATGATCAACTTCATTGTTTCCTCTTCTCTTCCTCTTCTTCTCGTCCTTTCATGCTGCTACTGTCTCTCCTATACTCCCTCATTCTACTCCTTCTCATCATTCTTCTCCTCCTTTTCCTCTCTACTTAGACCTCCTTGTTTTTCTGCTACTATCACTTCCTTCACATTTTCTACTACCCCTTCTTCTCCTCGTCCTCCCTCTTTTCCTCGTTCTTCTCCTCCTCCCAGTCTTCTTCCTCCTTCTGCTACCCATCCTTCTCTTTCTTCTTTCTAATCTCTCCCTTCTCCTTCCCTTCTCTGTATCCTGTTCGTTGCTTAATTATCTCCACTCCAACAATTCTCTCATTCTTGACTGATCCACTATGCTCCCTTTCTCCTCCATCTCAACTGCTTACTTTTCCTCCCTATTTCCCTGCCGCTCTTCTCCTCCTCTTGATCCTTCTGCTACTCCTCCTTCAATTCCTCCACCTCCTTCTAATCTTATTATTCTTCTCTTCTTCATCTTTGTCCTCCTCGTTCTTATCCCCATATTTTCCCCACTCCTCCTCCCCCTCACCATCCCCCTTCCCATCTTTCTGCCTCATTTCCTTCTCCCTCTACTCGTCATCATCTCATCTTTCTCTTCGTCCTTCTCTTCTTCTTCTTCTTCTTCTTCACACTCATTCACTTCCTACCATCCATCCTTGGGCATATCATCCTTGTCCATTCCGAAGAATGGACATTGATATGTCCAAAGCTCTGCCAATTTATGTACATGCATTACAATATTATCTATAGTTATTATAAATTACAAATTACTTTTTCATATCATATAAAGTTCAATAATTATTTTCTTAGTCTATATAATGTAAATTCATCTATAATGTTGCTGTATTGTAAGCTATTGTATATAAGTGTATAAGCCAGTATATATTGTAATCTTCATAAATAAAGTACTCAATCAATCAATCCCATTTCTCCTCTGCAACTTCAGGTGAAGCCAGCGATTGAACTTCTACTTGTCCTCCTATTCGCGATACTATTCATCCTCTTCCCAACTTTTCCTCTTTGCCCTACCCATTACATCATCATATACTCCTCTCCCAATAATTCCTCGTCCTGTTTATCCTTCTCCTTCACCTCCTCCACCTCCTTCTCCTCCTTCTCAATTCTCAAAGTACTCAATCAATTCTCTTTCTTCTCCTCCTTCTCCTCCTTATCCTCCTTCTACTCCTCCTCCTCCACCTCCTACACCACCTCCTCCTCCTACTCCGCCTCCTCTTTCCCATACACACCCCCTCCTACTCTTCCTACTACTCCTCCTCCTCCTCCTCCTCCTCCTTCCAACCACAGGTAGAACTACCAGAATGTTTGTAAGTTCCCGTTCATCTTCAAAGTTTCCATCGAATCCTAGCATGTATCAATTGGGCAAATCATGGAACTTCAGCTCTGCATATTTCAACTACAGAATACTGTATCAAGAACACAACTTCGAATTATTGTTGGAGTGTGATTCACTTGGTAGGGAGATGCGACTTGAAATATCATTCTGCATGAATAATAATTATTCAGTATCCAGGTAAACTTAAGTCTACTTGATTATACTTGAGTTTATATCAAGTAGTTAAGTTAGAGTAGTTTGTTGAAGATGTACCAATTCCCCTGTATGGAACTACTTCCTCTACTAGTTCCAAGTGTCAAATATGTACAAGAATCTTGTAAGCGATATTAAAAACACAATATTGAGACATAAAGTACACTCTCATTTCAAACATTTCATTCCGGTCTATAGAATATTAAAATATTAAAACAATAAAATATAAACAATCTTGAAACATAAAGTACCCTTTCATTTAAAACATTCCGTTATAAACTACTAGTTCTGTAAACAGTAGACCTCACGCAGTATTCTCATCCACAAGTACCTGATTGAAACTATAGACCTTATACAAATACAGTAATAGACTGGCTTCTCCACACATCTGTGTAATCACTTGTCAGCTGATTTATGATGAATAATATTCTATAGTCGGATTTTTACTCTAATATTGGCGTATGAAGGAGGCTCCTTTCTCCTTTTATATTTTCCTTGAAATGCAAAATTTCCTAGAACCTTGTATATACGTCGACGCGCAATTAAAAAAGGAACATACCTGTCAAATTTCATGAAAATCTATTACCGCGTTTCGCAGTAAATGCGCAACTTATATACATTAAGAGAAATGCCAAACCGTCGACTTGAATCTTAGACCTCACTTCGCTTGGTCAATTAAAATATTAAAATTAATAATAAAATAGAATATTAAACAATATTAAAACATAAAGTACTCTTTCATTTGAAACATTTCGTTATGAACAATATTAAAACATGAAAATAGCAATATTAAACAATGATAAACAATTTTATAAAAAAATTTAAAACATAGAGTACCCTTTTATTTGAAACATTCCAAACAACTGGTTTCGGTTTTCTCATGCAAGTCCATATGACTGGATATAATCAAAATGACAACTCTGCATCAACTGTGTTGTGGAATCGAATATGGACTGTCAAATCCCTTTGATATATGGCATTGCATGGAAAGATTGAAGTTTCACAACATTTGGCAACAATGGATTCATACAAGCCTCAAATTATTTCATACAGACTATTGGAGTCATATTTATTTATTCATTTCATTGACAATCACAAATAATAATTATAATAACATAATATGATTGGGAGAAGACAACAGGCATAGCCCAAAACTGATCAACCCAAATTTTTTAAATACAATTTTCAAAAAAAGAATGAGCATAAAGAATAAACCAGCAGGTAAGAGAGACGTTGGAAGACCAAGGAAAAGGTGGTCTTAGAACTAGACATGATTTTTAAGTTGAATTTTATTTATATTTTTGATAAATTTCAATTTCCAAGGCTATTTTAAAGACCGGAAAAGGCAATCATGCCTATACCGTGGGAGTCAGAAGAAGAAGAAGAAGAAGAAAAATAATAAGGTTGAGATTTCACTTAAAAAAGTCCAATTTCCACTTTCATATCAGGGTTTCCAATGGTATGAGACTATTAATTGAACCCAGAATCTTGTGACTGTCTTCGAGATATGAATCTTTTTTTTTCACTTACAGGTGTGGTTTCCAGATGAATTGGGAATATATCCAAGTATTATCCAAATCAAAAATTTTTCTGGCATTATCTTGAATAATTATGATATAGACTATATTGGAAGTATCAATGATGGTGTTTCAAATGCACTTTTCCAAGATGAAGAGAGACATTGAATTGCCTTACAATGTGGGTAAGTTAGGTGTCAAAAAAAATTATAGTTTGTAAATCTCAAAAGCTTCTAGCCTAATGTTTGTAAGTAAGGTGTCATTGGAAATGTTCAAAAACCTCGAGTATCACATCACCAAATTTTGTAGCATTATCAAATTCAATAGAGTGGAGTTATTATTCAGTTCCATCATGAAAAACAATTTAGTTGCTGTGAATACAACTATATAAACATCCATTTTGGTTTCAAATCAATGAAAGATTCTTTAACTTGATCATATCAAATTATGCAATCATGGAAAATGAAACATTTGAGAGAATGGGAGCTGCTAGGGGTAAAAACTGGCAGCAGATGAAAAGATTGGCTGAGGATCGTGGGGAGTGGAGACGCTGAACCGAGCAATCTTCAAACCACCCTAGCTGTGAGGCAAAAGGGGAACAAGAAAGAAGAAGGAGAAGGAAAATGAAACATTATAGTCTTAATGTCATAAAATCAAAATGTCTCGGTTCTTGTAGATCCTATGGATTCTATTGGGAATGAAACATTGAATACCGCTTCAAGATTTTATGATTTCTGGTAGTGGTAACAATGAACATACTCATTGGAATTTAAACAATGAATTTGCTGTGCTATATTTTCATCGTATGTAAATATCATGCACAAATGGTGAAGTAAAATACATCAAATATGAGCAGTTCTGTTCAAAATTGATTGATTTTTCATCCAAAAGACATTCAAAATTACCAAAGTGATTTACTATTTAGTTTATGGCAGCAGATACTCAACAAATAGCCTATATAGTTCATGAGTATCAAATGCCCAGATATACACTATATATTTTCAAATTCTTTGAGATGTTGTGCAGTTTCTGGTCAGGAGAACATAAGTTTGTCTGACCGCCATTATTTGCTAGTCAATTTAGCATCACCCAATGTGCACCATGGGGGCGAACTAGCATTACACATAATAACGTTAAAAATTTGATTGCTGGAAAAATTCTGAGGTTACAGAAGGTTGAAACTCAATTTTAAATTTTCACAGAAAAAAAATTTCAAAATCATCTTCATCATTACAAATGTCCAAAATTGCTTCAAATTGTAATTAATCACATAAAAACGATCCAAATACTATTATAGAATCTCTGTTTGGAATTCACATTCTAAAAACGTTTAGCTATGTTGCTAAGCTGGTTACCAAGATAACATCTACATCAATTAGTCCAACCAAAACCATTAAAATTTGCAAATTGACTCAAATTTTAGATTTGGACAACCAAAGGAGATAGAATTGACCAAATATTACAGAGAAAAAACATGCAAAATATCGGTCTCCGCCAAAAATCAACTCACCTTTGATGAAATCGACAGCCATCTCCAGTCCATAGGTGTCCTTGTCACAGTCATCCAGAATATGTGCACCCAGAGTGAACTTCTTGTCCGGCCTCGAGTTCAGCACATCCAAGGTATACAACATGGCCTCCAGAGCCTGCACTCCCCCCTCAGGCATGATGGGGCCACACGTGATCGACTCCTCCCGTTCATGAACCATCATCAAACCGCCCAGAATGATATCTCCCTCGAGAACTGCTTCCTTCTTGACCGGCCAAACTGGTTTGTCGGTGCCCTGGAAATAGGTTGTGGCTTCCTCATAGAAGCGACCTGATTTCTTTGGCAGGAAGTTATTAGTAGCAGAACGTGGTTTAGGAAGGTAGTCTGATGATTGGTTGTTGTAAGATGTGTTGGAATTGTTGTAGAAATCATTGAAACTGTTGAAGAATATGTTATTTTTTGTCGCAATATTGTTGGTGAATGGCAAGAAGTTGGTAGCAGAACGTTGCTTAGAAGATAGTCCGAGGATTGGTTGATAAAGGATGTGTTGAAATTGTTGTAGAAACTGTTGAAGCTGTTGGAGGAAGAGTTGAAATTGTTGTGAAAACTGTTGAAGCTATTAGAGGTAGAGTTGAAATTGTTGCGAAAATTGTTGAGGCTGTTGGAGGAAGAGTTGAAGTTGTTTCCGAAGCCATTGAAGTTGCTGAATGGGTTCAATTTGTTGCTGGAGAAGGCTTCAAAGTTGTTTCTTTGAGATGGGGAATTGGTAGCAGACCGTTGTTTGGGTTTGAATCCTGAAGATTGGTTGGATTGAAATGCATTCGATCTATTGTGAAATTCATCGGAAGTGTTTAAAGATGTATTGATGCTGTTGCTGAGGCTATTGAATCCATTGAAGCTGCTGGAGGATGTATTGGCGATATTTTTGAAACCATTGAAGTTGTACAAAGGGTTCAATCTGTTGCTGGAGCTATCATGGAAGCGACTCATTCTTCTCCTTGTAGCAGAATTAGTTGAAGATTGTGAATGCAGTTGGAAATCTGATGAATGTTTATTGTGGGATGCATTAAACTTGGAACTCAAAGCCAAATTTGAATCACTGTGAGAATGCCAAATCTCTTCCACAAGATTTCCTTCTATTTTGCTCAACACATTGGAATCAATGTTTGATGGGTTAAAGTCAGTTTTGGGAACCTGGTTGGAGTTACCACTTCTAGAATGGTTGTTGGAAGATTCCTGACTCTGATGGTGACGGTCTCTGTAAGTGATGTCCTCTGGGAACCTCAATCTTCTTGTTGTATGCTCCTTCCTGCTCAACTTTTTATGTTTAACATTCGTTTTGTGATGCTCCAGTATATGTTTGACTGTTTTCTCATTATGATCTCCATGGATATCATCTTTAAGCATGAGGTGGTCTGACTTTGGCTCTTCTGAGAGAATACTGCCAAGTCTTATATCATGATTTGGTTTTTTTGGCAGTATATTGATATGTTGATTGGAATCCCTGTGGTGATGTATACTATGTTCTCGACTTACAGGATCAGCATTTGCAACCAAATCCTCTGGTAGCCTCAAATGTCTTGATTTATGCTTATTTTTCCTTTTACCACCCTGATTGGAACTATGTGTGGGATATGTCTTCACCTTGGTTTTTCCCAACCTTTCTCGAACTCTCTCTCCAGTTCTCCCTCCTTTTTGTCTCTCAAGTCTCCTCCCAAACTCTGTTCCATCATCTGTCTCATAAGATGACTTTAACCTCCCAAGTTCTAGATCTGTTGACAAATCTACCATCTCATAATTATTCCTATGATCTGTAGGGCTGTTCTGATGTTTTCCATCACCTCTTTCAAGAGTATCATCTCCATGAACCCTCAACTTCCTTGACAACTTTCTACTTCTTGCTTTTCTTGATCTGTGGACAATATTCTTCCAGAAATACTTTTCCCAAGACTTGCCTTCATCAGGAAAATTCATATCATCATCATTATCATTATCATCATCATCTCCTTGCTGTAGTCTTATCTCATCTCCACCCAGATGATGTCTTCGTTCAGCATGTTTTGATGAGTCAGATCCCTGTACATTATCTTCTCCATTATCATCTGCTACTCCTGTCAATAGATTGTTATAATATCCTTGCTGTAGGGTCTCTTGATTGCTAGTCCCTGGCTCTTGTTCTTGTTCAAACTTATTTCTCGTTGAATGATGTCTCCTCTTTGTATGATGTTTTCTTGTCTCGGACTCTTGTGAAACTTCAAATTTATGTTTTTGAATCAATTCTGAACCGTCATCAATCTTCATCATTCCTCTTGTAGCCTCGTTCAAGTTTGAATCCCTTGTCTTCATTCTTCTATCTCTCCCAAGGTATGCAAAATGATCTTCCATCTTTTGCAGAAGATTTCCTGGAAGATTACCATGAAAATCTTCAAAACCACCAAACAAAACCATCACTCCCATAAATTTCCTGCAAAGAACTATTCCCGAAAACCATGTTTCCTTCTAGTGACTTATTATACCCAAACTTCTCCATCTTCTGTCCCTCTCCATCCTCATTGTACATATAATCCCCTCTCTTTCTCTGCAACAAACTCCTTTGATTCTTGTCAACATTCTCCATATTCTGCATATTTCCAAACACTATAACATCACCGATTATGTTGAGGTTTATAATAATACAACTAGCAGAATAAAAACGAAATTATTCCTTCTCAGATTCAGGTTTTCTTCATGATTTGGTGACAGATGGCTTTTTCGAGTTTGGGAGATCATTAAACCTGGGGATATCTTTGATCTAAACCCCATCATGTATCTTGGTTGAATATTTTTTTGGGAGGGTAAGGTACATTTTTGAGACTTTTTGTTTATATCACATTTGGTTATTCCATGGTTATTGAAGAGTTTGATAGGGTTCCAATGATAATTATTATTAACAATTTTCGAGATCAAGGTATTGTGAAGAACTTATAGAGAACTCGAGGTTATTGCTTTGTTTTTGTGAGTTTTTGATAATGTCCCAATATCATGGTTTTTGTATGAATTGAGAGGTTTCCAGTGATAAGTCAAAATCAAGGAATCGAATAATTTATGGATGACTTGAGGTTATCACTTTGTTCCTATGAGGTTTCAATAAATGTATCAATCAGGAGCAATTTATCCATGTATTCTCCCCGATATCATATCGGGTTATCCTATGATTGCTTGAACATTTTGAGAGGTTTTTGATGATATGTAAAGATCAAGGTTTCTATAGATAGCTTGAAGATATTACTGTGTTTCTTTATCTTATGAGAAGTTCTTGATGTTCAGGGTTGTTTCAGTTCTTGAAAACCATCACTTAAGATCATGGAATATTCTTTGTACCTTTTTAGTTGTCAGTTATTAGATTTCAAGGTTCAAGAGCATCCTAGTATCCAGCTGACATCTTTTATAACAAGGAAGACAAGGTTTTTGTTTCGTTGTATGTTTCAAGTCATTGATTGAATATCATTGTAAGCCAGTCATTGATAATAATCTCCAATATCAAGATAATCATTGCAACACATTGATATAGATGGTATTTTCAAATCTCAGGCCATTTTAGTAGTATTATAAGATCCCATAATCCTGTTAAATCCATCCTCAGGCTCTGATTTCCAACTTTCGTGGTTCTTCTTCATGATCTTCCAGTTTCAAGATAACTACGTCGTGTCTGTTCCTCCATTGGGTTTATTCAGTCACAAGTCTATGATATTGGCGCAGAATGAATAATAAATAGTTCCTTCCGACTCAATTCTATTGTTGTGAGTCATTGAAAATGATAATAACTCTCAATCCACTGAATAAACTTCCAATTTTCGTAGTATAGTATTTTCTATTTTCTGTCTTGAGATATTTAATACACATTTAATGTTCGTCATTGAAAATGATAATAATTCTCAATTTACTGAATAGACTTCCAATTTTCGTAGTATAGTATTTTCTATTGTCTGTCTTGAAATATTTAATACACATTTTCTCTAGTTGTACTGAGATCTATATTCATTTTAATACACATTTTATGCTCGTCATTGAAAATGATAATAATTCTCAATCCACTGAATAAACTTTCAATTTTCGTAGTATAGTATTTTCTATTGTCTGTCTTGAGATATTAAATACACATTTTCTCTAGTTGTACTGAGATCTATATTCATATTGGTAATTATTGTTCCTATTCTAAGTTATACAAGTTCAATGTTAACATGAACAAGCTACAAAAAATCATTGTCTTTGAACTAGAAAAAGTCAATTTCAAAGCTAGAACTTCAACAAAACTTATTAAATTTTGCAATAATAATAATCAATAATACCATAGAGATACGATAGCATAAGTAGATATCCCATGGTATAGTGCGTTTATGTCTCAACTTTTACTGTTATCCCAAGCCGATAGTTCACGTAGTTCTTTCCCATGCAGCTGTATGACGCTGGTAGTCTCTCAAATTGTGCTGTTCCTACACTCTCACCCCAACAAAACAGTAAAAAATGACAATAATCGACAGTAATCGGCTTGAGATAACAGTAAAAGCTGCGACATAAATTCCCTATACCATGGGATATCTACTTACGCTATTGTTTCTCTATGATAATACTATTCTAATTACTCTATGGCAAATTTAAACACACATTCATTCAAACCACATTCACACATAATATAAGATTGTATCAAATAGCTTTCATATGGATTCCCAATTATAGTAAAATTCAAGTTATGAAGTCAGTTAATATGATAGCAAAGCATTGATGCCGCTTTTCTGTCTTCACTGCCAAGTGATTCAAGTTATTCCAGAGAATCTAATCTGGTGAAAATTTTCGGTTATCATTGATAATGATCAATTTTATCTCAAACTAGTAGTACAGGTTACGTGCTTCGCAAGGGTCTATTTTAAAACTGCGAAATGAAAACTTGATGTAATAAAAAATTTGAAATTTAAAGATAGGCCTACAACCATCCTCGGTTAATGAAGAATCTTTATGCAAAATTTCAAATCAATCAGTCCAGTAATTCAGACGTGATGATGTGTCAAACATAATTTTCTTACATCAGGAATGCTACAATCGGAGGCCTACAGCATGAAGACTATGTCCATTTCATTTGTACTGGTGGCAAAATTTTACATTAAAAATAATTATTTGATAAAATCCAAGTTCAATTGTAATGAAAACGAATTCCTTCAAAAAATAATTGATAATATTACGTTTTGAGGGAAAAAATCAAGAACAAAAAAATTGGGAAGCATCGGGATTCGAACACAGGAACCATTGCTCCGTAAGCTAGTGTTTTACCGTTGCACTACACTGCTGTTCGAAAATTTTGGTCTTGTAACAGCATTATAACCTCCACATAAAAAAACACACTTTGGGCTATGGAACTTCATGGACGGTAGCATAGATGAATTTGAACATTAATTCTGGAAAATCTAGAAGAAAAATTGAAATTTGGGCTTCCAGGTGCACGAGATAGATATTTTTAGAATCTATGTTGAAAATTAGGAGATCTAAATCATTCCCGTTCTTCCGGTATGCAATCCACAAGTTGACATGTTTTTTATGCGAACACACGAACAAACATTACCCTACTCTCTTATTATATAGATGTATCATTTTATACGTCAAGAATAAAATTTGTTATTATTTAGATGGAATATATCGTTGATTCATCATATTTCACATACTTAATGTTTTCAGCTGTGAATAAAAAAAGTGAGTAGGTTTTTGATTTTGTATTAAAATTTAAAAAAAGTGCAATATTTTTAGAGTTTTTAATTCATTGTAACACATTCTGTAATTTAGTTAGAGTTTAAAATCAACCTTCAAAATTCGAAATTTTAAATCATCATTCCCGGACCGAAAATCAAGTAACGAAGCAGTGTGTGATTACATAACCTTATCTTTTGGACAACATTAGCATTTTATCAAAATTTTTGGAGAGAAATAGTACAGGCTCAGCCTAGTTTTTCCTCCAATGTCATAATTGTATTATGATTATAGTATTTTATACAATAGATGAATAGTCAAGGATCAATTCAGGAACCAGTACGGTGTTGGAGAAGGATAGCGCTAACTGCTTTGTCGAATGACAGACAAGGATAGCAACACCAATGTTGATCAAATACTGTCATTATAACGTGGACCCCACTATAGAACAAGGGCAACGACAACATGATACAGTATCAACACAATATGATACAGTATCATCTCAACTTGATACACAACATTATGATTTGATACATTCGCTATTTGCTTTGTGGAATGATAGACAAGGATAGCAACACCAATGTTGATCAGGTGCTGACTTTATAACGTGGACCTCACTATAGAACAAGAACAACCACAACATGATACAGTATCAACACAATATGATACAGTATCTCTCAACTTGATATACAACACTATGACTTGATACATTCGCTATCTGCTTTGTGTAATGTCAGACAAGGATAGCAACACCAATGTTGATCAGGTGCTGACTTTATAACGTGGACCTCACTATAGAACAAGAACAACCACAACATGATACAGTATCAACACAATATGATACAGTATCTCTCAACTTGATATACAACACTATGACTTGATACATTCGCTATCTGCTTTGTGTAATGTCAGACAAGGATAGCAACACCAATGTTGATCAGGTGCTGACTTATAACGTGGACCTCACTATAGAACAAGAACAACCACAACATGATACAGTATCAACACAATATGATACAGTATCATCTCAACTTGATAGACAACACTATGACTTGATACATTCGCTATCTGCTTTGTGTAATGACAGACAAGGATAGCAACACCAATGTTGATCAGGTGCTGACTTTATAACGTGGACCTCACTATAGAACAAGAACAACCACAACATGATACAGTATCAACACAATATGATACAGTATCATCTCAACTTGATACACAACACTATGAAGGGTCATGGAAAGAGAAAAATGTTCTTCAAGGGAAAACGGAGATTTATGATATCGAATTATAACCACAGAATTATATTCCTTCCTTTTTGTCTCTTCAAAACAAAGATGAAACCTAACTGCAATGAGCTAATGAAATTCACATTTACAGTGCTTTTCTTTCTTTTCTTATCAAACACACAAGCTTTTCATGAAGCTTTTCCGTGATGAGGCTTTTCCCGTGATGGCGCTTTTGACTTATATTTTCTTTCATTAGTGGAATATGTCATAGACAGGAAAATGCCCTTATAGAATCAGGGAGACTATAGAGGTAGTTGGAAGAAGAGGATGAGGGGGAGGAGGAGGAGGAGGTGAGGGATGATGAGGAGTGTGAGATGGTGGAGAAGATATCAAACGGGGAGGAAGAGGATGGGGTGGTGAAAGAGTGGGTAGATGAGGATGAGAGTGAGGAAGAGAGGAAGTGTAGAAGGAGGAAATGAAAAAAGGTTGTAGAGAACGAGGTGGTGGGGGAATTTGACGAGGAAAAGAAGGAAAAGGAGGAGGAGGAGGAGATGGAGAAGGAGGACAAGGAGGAGGAGGAGGACGAGGAGGAGGAGAAAGAGAAGGAAGAGGTGGAGGAGTAGGAGGAGGAGTAGAGAGATGAAAAAGGATTTAGAGAACGAGGTGGTGGAGGAATTTCATGGGGAAGAGAAATTGATTGAATCCTTCCCACTAACCCTCTACCAAAAGAGAGAGAGATTGATTGATTGAGTACTTTATTTATGTAGATTACAATATATACTGTCTTATACACTTATTAACGATGAGGAGAAGGAAGGGGTGGATGAGAATGACGAAGAGGAGGAGGAGGAGGAGTAGATGAAGGAGAAAGGAAAAGAGGAAGAGGAGGATGGAAAGAAGGAGGAGAAGTTGGTGAAGGGAGTAAAGGAGGAGGAATAGGGAAGAGGAGTAGAAGAAGGAGAAGGAGGTGAAAAGTTGAGCTAAGGAGGAGGTGAGTGAGGAGGAGTATGGTGAGGTGAGGAGGTGAGAAAAAGATGAAAAGGAGGTGGTGGAGGAATAAGGAGATCAGAAGTGAAGAAACAAGGAGAATGAAGATGAAGAAGAGAAAAAGGAGGTGAGAAAGAGATGAAAAGGAGGTGGTGAAGGAATAAGGAGATCAGAAGTAAAGAAACAAGAAGGATGAAGATGAAGAGGAGGAGGAGGATGAAGTAGAGGAAAAGGTGGAGGTCGAGAAGAAGGGAAATATGAAATAGATTGAGGCTTGTGGAGAAGTAAGATGGGGAACAGAGTGAGAAAATGGCATGGGTGAGGATGAAAAGAAGGAGAAGAGCAGGTGAAGGAGGAGGAGAAGAGGGAGGAAGAAGTGAGAGAGAGAAGTACAGTAAAAGGAGGAGAAGGTGAAAGAGTGGGAGGAGGGAGAGGATGAATATTGTAGAATGAGGAGAACGATTAGTGGTAGGAGATACTAGGAAAGGGGCGAAAGAGAGAGAGGTTGGAATGAGGAAAATTAGTAGAGGGAGAAGAAGAATTGGAATGAGGGAGAGGTAATAGTGGTGATGATGGGGGATGAGAGGGAGGGGGAGGAGGAAGAGGAGGAGAAGAAGGAGGCAAAAATTAAGTAAGCAAAGAAATCTTGAAGCACATATTTTCTTTTGAGAGTAGAGAACTCTTCAGACATAAAAATAAGTGCTTATATAGTGAGGTCCACGTTATAATGGCAGTGGATAAAGATAGAAAAATAGCGATGCCGATTCTCTGCATTAATTAATTATATTTCTACACTGTCAAAAACATATGATACAGTATCATCTTAACTTGATAGACAACACTATGATTTGATACATTCGCTATCTGCTTTGTGGAATGATAGACAAGTATAGCAACACCAATGTTAAACAAATACTGCCATTATAACGTGGACCTCACTATAGAACAAGAACAACTACAACATGATACAGTATCAACGCAATATGATACAGTATCTTCTCAACTCAATACACAACACTATGATTTGATACATACGCTATCTGCTTTGTGGAATGACAGACAAGGATAGCAACACCAATGCTAATCAAATTCTGCCATTATAACGTGGACCTCACTATAGAACAAGAGCAGCCACAACATGATACAGTATCAACACAATATGAGACAGTATCGTCTCAACTTGATACATGACACTATGATTTGATACATTCGCTATCTTTAGGAGAGTGACTCCCTTATAAAAAGTGGAGATCAAAGAGGTAGAGAGAGGAAGAGGAGGAGAAAGAGAAGGATGATGAAGCTATCTAATCTCAATTGTTATCTATTTGGCGATATTAGCCAGTTACTTTATTTCAGACCTATTACTATTTCGGTTAGGGATTTTTATCTACCAAATTCGATATTTTACAATATGTAAAACATTCTTACTGGTTTCGTCTTTTTTGACAAGAATATTACCATCACGTACCCACACAAAGCGATATCCTTTCTCCCAGCGATTGTTC